>NW_027441979.1:0-300000 GCF_048569485.1 Anomaloglossus baeobatrachus | reverse complement strand
ATTAATTCACATAATCCTAGTGACTGCGCACACAACATGGCCAAACAAAAGCAAAAGACAGTACCTGGCTTATCAATCCAATGGAAACTCATAGGCAACACAGTCCATTGGACTAGACAATTACATGGAGACATACAAAGTCCATTGGCCTTGCTTCAGAGTCAAACCCGCAACCTCTCGCAGTCAAGCAAAGAGCCTACCACTACACCAATACAGAGAAGTGGGAAACGGATTCTACATTAATTCACATAATCCTACCGACTGCGCACACAACATGGCTAAACAAAAGCAAAAGACAGTACCTGGCTTATCAATCCAATGGAAACTCATAGGCAACACAGTCCATTGGACTAGGCAATAACATGCAGCCATACAAAGTCCATGGGCCTTGCCTCAAAGTCGAACTCACAACCTCTCGCAGCTCAAGCAAAGAGCCTACCACTACACCAACACAGAGAAATGTGAACCTGCCTCTACATTAATTCACATAATCCTAGTGACTGCGCACACAACATGGCCAAACGAAAGCAAAAGTCCATACCTGGCCTATCAATCCAATGGAAACTCATAGGCAACACAGTCCATTGGACTAGGCAATTACATGCAGCCATAAAAAGTCCATGGGCCTTGCCTCAGAGTCAAACCCACAACTTCTCGCAGCCCAAGCAAAGATCCTACCACTACACCAACACAGAGAAATGTGAAACTGACTCTACATTAATTCACATAATCCTAGTGACTGCGCACACAACATGGCCAAACGAAAGCAAAAGTCAATACCTGGCCTATCAATCCAATGGAAACTCATAGGTAACACAGTCCATTGGACTATGCAATTACATGCAGCCATACAAAGTCCATGGGCCTTGCCTCAGAGTCAAACCCACAACCTCTAACAGCTCAAGCAAAAAGCCTACCACTACACCAACACAGAGAAGTGCGAAACTAATTGAACATAAATTCACATAATCCTAGTGACTGCGCACACAACATGGCCAAACGAAAGCAAAAGACAGTACCTGGCCTATCAATCCAATGGAAACTCATAGGTAACACAGTCCATTGGACTATGCAATTACATGCAGCCATACAAAGTCCATGGGCCTTGCCTCAGAGTCGAACTCACAACCTCTCGCAGCCCAAGAAAAAAGCCTACCACTACAGCAACACAGAGAAGTGTGAAACTGACTCTACATTAATTCACATAATCCTAGTGACTGCGCACACAACATGGCCAAACAAAAGCAAAAGACAGTACCTGGCCTATCATTCCAATTAAAACTCATAGGCAACATAGTCCATTGGACTAGGCAATAACATGCAGCCATACAACGTCCATGGGCCTTGCCTCAAAGTCGAACTCACAACCTCTCGCAGCTCAAGCAAAGAGCCTACCACTACACCAACACAGAGAAATGTGAACCTGACTCTACATTAATTCACATAATCCTAGTGACTGCGCACACAACATGGCCAAACAAAAGCAAAAGGCAGTACCTGGTCTATCAATCCAATGGGAACTCATAGGCAACACAGTCCATTGGACTAGACAATTACATGGAGACATACAAAGTCCATGGGCCTTACCTCAGAGTCGAACCCACAACCTCTCGCAGCTTAAGCAAAGAGCCTACCCCTAAACCAACACAGAGAAGTTGGAAACTGACTCTACATTAATTCACATAATCCTAGTGACTGCGCACACACCATGGCCAAACAAAAGCAAAAGACAGTACCTGGCCTATCAATCCAATGGAAACTCATAGGCAACACAGTCCATTGGACTAGACAATTACATGGAGACATACAAAGTCCATGGGCCTTGCCTCAGAGTCAAACCCACAACCTCTCGCAGCCAAGCAAAGAGCCTACTACTACACCAACACAGAAAAGTGGGAAACTGGTACTACATTAATTCACATAATCCTACCGACTGCGCACACAACATGGCCAAACAAAAGCAAAAGTCAGTACCTGGCTTATCAATCCAATGGAAACTCATAGGCAACACAGTCCATTGGACTAGAAAATTACATGGAGACATACAAAGTCCATGGGCCTTGCCTCAGAGTCAAACCCACAACCTCTCGCAGCCAAGCAAAGAGCCTACCACTACACCAACACAGAGAAGTGGGAAACTGATTCTACATTAATTCACATAATCCTACCGACTGCGCACACAACATGGCTAAACAAAAGACAATACCTGGCCTATCAATTCAATGGAAACTCATAGGCAACACAGTCCATTGGACTAGGCAATTACATGCAGCCATACAAAGTCCATGGGCTTTGCCTAAAAGTCAAACCCACAACTTCTCGCAGCCCAAGCAAAGAGCCTACCACTACACCAACACAGAGAAGTGGGAAACTGATTCTACATTAATTCACATAATCCTACCGACTGCGCACACAACATGGCCAAACAAAAAACAATACCTGGCCTATCAATCCAATGGAAACTCATAGGCAACACAGTCCATTAGACTAGTCAAATACATGCAGCCATACAAAGTTCATTGGCCTTGCTTCAGATTCGAACCCACATCCTCTTGGAGAACAAGCAAAGAGCCTACCACTAAACCAACACAGAGAAGTTGGAAACTGACTCTACATTAATTCACATAATCCTAGTGACTGCGCACACAACATGGCCAAACAAAAGCAAAAGACATTACCTGGCCTATCAATCCAATGTAAACTCATAGGTAACACAGTACATTGGACTAGGCAATTGCATGCAGCCATACAAAGCCCATGGGCCTTGCCCCAGAGTCAAACCCGCAACCTCTCGTAGCCCAAGCAAAGAGCCTACCAATACACCAACGCAGAGAAGTGGAAAACAGATTCTACATTAATTCACATAATCCTAGTGACTGCGCACACAACATGGCCAAACAAAAGCAAAAGACGGTACCTGGCCTATCAATCCAATGGAAACTCATAGGCAACGCAATCAATTGGACTAGGCAATTACATGCAGCCATACAAAGTCCATGGGCCTTGTCTCAGAGTCAAACCCACAACCTCTCTCAGCCCAAGCAAAGAGCCTACCACTACACCAACACAGAGAAGAGCGAAACTGACTCAACATAAATTCACATAATCCTAGTGACTGCGCACACAACATGGCCAAACAAAAGCAAAAGACAGTCCCTGGCCTATCAATCCAATGGAAACTCATAGACAACATAGTCCATTGGACTAGGCAATTACATGCAGCCATACAAAGTCCATGGGCCTTGCCGCAGAGTCAAACCCACAACCTCTGGCAGAACAAGCAAAGAGCTTACAACTACACCAACACTAAAAAGTGGGAAGCTGCGTCTACATTAATTCACATATTCCTAGTGACTGCGCACACAACATGGCCAAACAAAAGCAAAAGACATTACCTGGCCTATCAAACCAGTGGAAACTCATAGGCAACACAGTCCATTGGACTAGGCAATTACATGCAGCCATACAAAGTCCACGGGCTTTGCCTCAGAGTCAAACCCACAATTTCTCGCAGCCCAAGCAAAGAGCCTACCACTACACCAACACAGAGAAGTTGGTAACAGAGTTTACATTAGTTCACATAATCCTAGTGACTGTGCACACAACATGGCCAAACAAATGCAAAAGACATTATCTGGCCTATCAATCCAATGGAAACTCATAGGCAACACAGTCCATTAGACTAGGCAAATACATGCAGCCATACAAAATTCATGGGCCTTGCCTCAGAGTCGAACCCACAACCTCTTGGAGAACAAGCAAAGAGCCTACCACTAAACCAACACAGAGAAGTAGGTGAATGATTCTACATTAATTCACATAATCCTAGTGACTGCGCACACAACATGGCCAAACAAAAGCAAAAGACAGTATCTGGCCTATCAATCCAATTGAAGCTCATAAGCAACATAGTCCATTGGACTAGGCAATAACATGCAGCCATACAATGTCCATGGGCCTTGCCTCAAAGTTGAACTCACAACCTCTCGCAGCTCAAGGAAAGAGCCTACTACTACACCAACACAGAGAAATGTGAACCTGACTCTACATTAATTCACATAAACCTAGTGACTGCGCACACAACATGGCCAAACGAAAGCAAAAGTCAATACCTGGCCTATCAATCCAATGGAAACTCATAGGCAACACAGTCCATTATACTAGGCAATTACATGCAGCCATAAAAAGTCCAAGGGCCTTGCCTCAGAGTCAAATCCACAACCTCTCGCAGCTCAAGCAAAGAGCCTACCACTACACCAACACAGAGAAATGTGAAACTGACTCTATATTAATTCACATAATCCTAGTGACTGCGCACACAACATGGCCAAACGAAAGCAAAAGTCAATACCTGGCCTATCAATCCAATGGAAACTCATAGGCAACACAGTCCTTTGGACTAGGCAATTACATGCAGCCATACAAAGTCCATGAGCATTGCATTTGAGTCGAACTCACAACCTCTCGCAGCCCAAGAAAAAAGCCTACCACTACAGCAACACGGAGAAGTGTGAAACCGACTCTACATTAACTCACATAATCCTAGTGACTGCGCACACAACATGGCCAAACAAAAGCAAAAGACAGTACCTGGCCTATCAATCCAATGGAAACTCAGAGGCAACCCCATCCATTGGACTAGGCAATTACATGCAGCCATACAGAGTCCATGGGCCTTGCCTCAGAGTCTATCCCACAACCTCTGGCAGAACAAGCAAAGAGCCTACAACCACACCAACACAAAGAAGTAGGAAGCTGCATCTACATTAATTCACATAATCCTAGTGACTGCGCACACAACATGGCCAAACAGAAGCAAAAGACATTACCTGGCCTACCAAGCCAATGGAAACTCATAGGCAACACAGTCCATTGAACTAGGCAATTACATGCAGCCATACAAAGTCTATGGGCTTTGCCTCAGAGTCAAACCCACATTTTCTCGCAGCTCAAGAAAAGAGCCTACCACTACACCAACACAGAGAAGTTGAAAACTGAGTTTACATTAGTTCACATAATCCTAGTGACTGCGCACACAACATGGCCAAACAAAAGCAAAAGGTAGTACCTGGCCTATCAATCCAATAGGAACTCATAGGTAACACAGTCAACTGAAATAGGCAATTACATGCATCCATACAAACTCCATGGGCCTTGCCTCAAAGTCGAACCAACAACCTTTCGCAGCTTAAGCAAAAAGACTACCACTACACCAACACAGAGAAGTAGGTAAAGGGCTCTACATTAATTCACATAATCCTAGAGACTGCGCACACAACATGGCCAAACAAATGCAAAAGACATTATCTGGCCTATCAATCCAATGAAATCATAGGCAACATAGTCCATTAGACTAAGCAAATATATGCAGCCATACAAAGTTAATGGGCCTTGCCTCAGAGTCGAACCCACAACCTCTTGGAGAACAAGCAAAGAGCCTACCACTAAACCAACACAGAGAAGTTGGAAACAAACTCTACATTAATTCACAGAATCCTAGTGACTGCGCACACAACATGGCAAAACAAAAGCAAAAGACAGCACCTGGCCTATCAATCCAATGGAAACTCAAAGCTAACACAGTACATTGGACTAGGCAATTACATGCAGCCATACAAAGCCCATTGGCCTTGCCCCAGAGTCGAACCCACACCCTCTCGTAGCCCAAGGAAAGAACCTACTAATACACCAACACAGAGAAGTGGAAAACCAATTCTTCATTAATTCACATAATCCTAGTGACTGCGCACATAACATGGCCAAACAAAAGCAAAAGACAGTACCTGGCCTATCAAACCAATGGAAACTCATAGGCAACACAGTCCATTGGACTAGACAATTACATGGAGACATACAAAGTCCATGGGCCTTGCATTAGAGTCGAACCCACAATCTCTCGCAGCCCAAGCAAAGAGCCTACCACTACACCAACACAGAAAAGTGGGAAACTGATTCTACATTAATTCAAATAATCCTACCGACTGCGCACACAACATGGCCAAACAAAAGACAATACCTGGCCTATCAATTCAAAGGAAACTCTTAGGCAACACAGTCCATTGGACTTGGCTATTACATGCAGCCATACAAAGTCCATGGGCTTTGCCTCAGAGTCAAACCCACAATTTCTCGCAGCCCAAGGAAATAGCCTACGATTACACCAACACAGAGAAGTTGGAAACTGAGTTTACATTAGTTCACATAATCCTAGTGACTGCGCACACAACATGGCCAAACAAAAGACAATACCTGGCCTATCAATTCAATGGAAACTCATAGGCAACACAGTCAATTGAACTAGGCAATTACATGCTGCCATACAAACTCCATGGGCTTTGCCTCAGAGTCGAACCCACAACCTCTCGCAGTTTAAGCAAAGAGACTACCACTACACCAACACAGAGAAGTAGGTGAATGACTCTACATTAATTCACATAATCCTAGTGACTGCGCACATAACATGGCCAAACAAAAGCAAAAGACAGTACCTGGCCTATCAATCAAATTGAAACTCATAAGCAACAAAGAGACTACAACTACACCAACACAGAGAAGTAGGTGAATGACTCTACATTAATTCACATAATCCTAGTGACTGCGAACACAACATGGCCAAACAAAAGCAAAAGACAGTACCTGGCCTATCAATCCAATTGAAACTCATAGGCAACATAGTCCATTGGACTAGGCAATAACATGCAGCCATACAAAGTCCATGGGCCATGCCTCAAAGTCTAACTCACAACCTCTCGCAGCTCAAGCAAAGAGCCTACCACTACACCAACACAGAGAAATGTGAACCTGACTCTACATTAATTCACATAATCCTAGTAATGTACTGTGTTACCTATGAGTTTACATTGGATTGATAGGCCAGGTAATGTCTTTTGCTTTTGTTTGGCCATGTTGTGTGCGCAGTCACTAGGATTATGTGAATTAATGTAGAGTCGGTTTCCAACTTCTCTGTGTTGGTTTAGTGGTAGGCTCTTTGCTTGTTCTCCAGGAGGATGTGGGTTCGACTTTGAGGCAAGGCCCATGAACTTTATATGGCTGCATGTATTTGCCTAGTCTAATGGACTGTGTTGCCTATGAGTTTCCATTGGATTGATAGGCCAGGTATTGTCTTTTGTTTGGCCATGTTGTGTGCGCAGTCGGTAGGATTATGTGAATTAATGTAGAATCAGTTTCCCACTTCTCTGTGTTGGTGTAGTGGTAGGCTCTTTGCTTGGCTGCGAGAGGTTGTGGGTTTGACTCTGAGGAAAGGCCCATGGACTTTGTATGTCTCCATGTAATTGTCTAGTCCAATGGACTGTGTTGCCTATGATTTTCCATTGGATTGATAGGCCAGGTACTGTCTTTTGCTTTTGTTTGGCCATGTTGTGTGCGCAGTCACTAGGATTATGTGAATTAATGTAAACTCAGTTACCAACTTCTCTGTGTTGGTGTAGTGGTAGGCTCTTTGCTTGGGCTGCGAGAAGTTGTGGGTTTGACTTTTAGGCAAAGCCCATGGACTTTGTATGTCTCCATGTAATTGCCTAGTCCAATGGACTGTGTTGCCTATGAGTTTCCATTGAATTGATAGGCCAGGTATTGTCTTTTGTTTGGCCGTGTTGTGTGCGCAGTCGGTAGGATTATGTGAATTAATGTAGAATCAGTTTCCCACTTCTCTGTGTTAGTGTAGTGGTAGGCTCTTTGCTTGGCTGCGAGAAGTTGTGGGTTTGACTCTGAGGCAAGGCCCATGGACTTTGTATGTCTCCATGTAATTGTCTAGTCCAATGGACTGTGTTGCCTATGAGTTTCCATTGGATTGATAGGCCAGGTACTGTCTTTTGCTTTTGTTTGGCCATGTTGTGTGCGCAGTCACTAGGATTATGTGAATTAATGTAGAAATGGTTTTCCACTTCTCTGTGTTGGTGTATTGGTAGGCTCTTTGCCTTGGCTATGAGAGGTTGTGGGTTTGACTCTGGGGCAAGGCCCATGGGCTTTGTATGGCTGCATGTAATTGCCTAGTCCAATGTACTGTGTTACCTATGAGTTTCCGTTGGATTGATAGGCCACGTACTGTCTTTTGCTTTTGTTTGGCCATGTTGTGTGCGCAGTCACTAGGATTATGTTAATTAATGTAGAGTCGGTTTCCAACTTCTCTGAGTTGGTTTAGTGGTAGGCTCTTTGCTTGTTCTCCAAGAGGTTGTGGGTTCGACTCTGAGGCAATGCCCATGAACTTTACATGGCTGCATGTAAGTGCCTAGTCTAATGGACTGTGTTGCCTATGAGTTTCCATTGGATTGATAGGCCAGATAATGTCTTTTGCATTTGTTTGGCCATGTTGTGTGCGCAGTCACTAGGATTATGTGAATTAATGTAGAGTCATTCACCTACTTCTCTGTGTTGGTGTAGTGGTAGGCTCTTTTCCCTGGCTACGAGAGGTTGTGGGTTCGACTCTGGGGCAAGACCCATGGGCTTTGTATGGCTGCATGTAATTGCCTAGTCCAATGTACTGTGTTACCTATGAGTTTCCATTGGATAGATAGGCCAGGTACTGTCTTTTGCTTTTGTTTGGCCATGTTGTGTGCGCAGTCACTAGGATTATGTTAATTAATGTAGAGTCGGTTTCCAACTTCACTGAGTTGGTTTAGTGGTAGGCTCTTTGCTTGTTCTCCAAGAGGTTGTGGGTTCGACTCTGAGGCAAGGCCCATGAGCTTTGTTTGGCTGCATGTAATTGCCTAGTCTAATGGACTGTGTTGCCTATGAGTTTCCATTTGATTGAATGGCCAGGTACTGTCTTTTGTTTTCGTTTGGCCATGTTGTGTGCGCAGTCACTAGGATTATGTGAATTAATGCTATTGGATTTTTCAAGTCAGTATTCACACAGCAGTTTCTGCTATTTCATGTATTCCCCTTACATAGTCACTGGTGTGCATACCTTATCTCCCCATAGTGATGTTTTTTTAGGTTTTTGCACCCAGTTCGGACTTAGAATGGTGTTCCAAACGTTATTCCTATTTGTTAGTATTTTTTCGTTTGTGAACCCTCCCCAACCACACCTATTGCCAATCCATATCATACGCATAAATAGCCTGGGTCTCAGCTTCCCATACACGGTAGGTTTTTTAACTGCATGAGAGGACACACACAAGCTAGGGACCCCAACGTAGAGAAATACTTTGGCGTAGTGTTGGGGCTCTATTGCATTGATCAATTCAATAGCTAAATTTCTCTTGATTCATATGTTCATGGCAGTAATGCAGATTCCATTTTTCACATATTCACTCTTGCATATAGCTATTGAATTTAAGTCAGTATTCACACAGCAGTTTCTGCTATTTCATGTATTCCCCTTACATAGTCACTGGTGTGCATACCTTATCTCCCCATAGTGCCTGGGATCTGACCCAGACACTAGCAGTTTTGCACTCCTACCCAAAACTGGGCTCTTCACTGAACTCACTACCTCCACGGTTCAACTCTTAACTGAACTTCAACTAACTAACTGGTTTTCCCACCTCCAGGCCTGTGAACTCCTTGGTGGGTGGGGCCAACCGCCTGGCTCCGCCCCACCTGGTGTGGACATCAGCCCCTGGAGGGAGGCAACAACGGTTTTGTGTCTGACTAGTGTAACTATCCGGGAAAGGGGGTGTGTGTGTGTGTTATGTCTGTGACCAACTGGCTAGTCCAGGGCGTCACACTTGCACCCCCTTCTTGTGATGTGAAGGTGTGTAGTCAGTGCCTACGTGTAATTCCTGACACCACTCCTCTGGCTGACTTGGTGAGCTGTCACTGACTGGGTGGGGTGCAGTAATGGTGGATGCTGCTGCTGCTTGGATAGCATGTGTATCTACTGTGAACAGCTTATCAATGGTGGCAAATCGGGGCAGCTTAACCTCTTGCTCTCCGCAGTTCAACACTCTCACGCGCACTCTTCCCTTCCGTATTAATGAATAAAACTGTGATATAAATAGTATATAGATACCCCACAAATGCAGATAAAGGTAGGTTATGGGAAAAGGGAGAAGAGGGAAACAGGAAAATAGTGTAATAAAGTATACCTTCCAGGGGGGAGAGGAAATGGCAGCACAGCCAGTGGAGGTGAAGCAAGGGGAAGCCTGCAACTAAATTGTTGAGAGCATTATCACATGGTGACTGAGCCTGATTGTAACGGGAGCATAGAGGTGCCGATCCTGTCTTACCTGCGTTGGTGTAGAAGTGGGTTTCCAGTGGTGGAGTCAGCTGTGTGCAGTGGTGGCTGTGGGTTCTTTTATGTGCGACCGTAGTAATAGCTGCGCCCACTTCCTGTATGGGAGTGGAATGCAGTGAGGCTAATGGAACGCACGTCCACGTGCCGCGCCCCTGAAGGTAATACCGATCATTGAATACAAAAAAATGTCTCATACTACTGTATGGGGGTCCCTATATTTAATATGATATCCAAGCCACAGCATCCACCGTTACTTCACCACACCCATTCAGTGACAGCTCACCAAGTCAACCAGAGGAGTGGTGTAAGGAATTACACGTAGGCACTGACTCCACACCTTCACATCACAAGAAGCGGGTCCACAGGGTAGTGCAAGAATACGAGCAAGTCTTCAGCAAACATCCACTAGACTTTGGGAGAATAAAAGGGGTCCATATTCATGGTTTAAGAACTTGGGTTCTAACGTGCCCAGAGTATGCTCCACTCTATGCTCCCTTTACAATCAGGCTCAGTCACCATGTGATAACGCTCTCAACTCTTTAGTTGCAGGCTTCCTTTTGCTTCACCTCCACTGGCTGTGCTGCCGTTTCCTCTCACCCCCAGAAGGTATACTTTATTACACTATTTTCCTCTTTCCCTGTTCCCCCTTTTCCCATAACCTACCTTTATTTACAATTGTGGGGTATCTATATGATATTTACATCATAGTTTTATTCATTAGTGCGGAAGGGAAGAGTGCCCGTGAGAGTGTTAAACTGCGGAGAGCAGGAGGTTAAGCTGCCCCGACTTGCCACCATTGATAAGCTGTTCACAGTAGATACCCATGCTATCCAAGTAGCAGCATCCACTATTACTGCACCCCACCCAGTCAGTGACTGCTCACCAAGTCAGCCAGAGGAGTGGTGTAAGGAATTACACGTAGGCACTGACTCCACACCTTCACATCACAAGAAGCGGGTCCACAGGGTAGTGCAAGAATACGAGCGAGCAAGTCTTCAGCAAACATCCGCTAGATTTTGGGGGAATAAAAGGGGTCCAACACTACATCCCCACAGGTGCACACCCACCCATCAAAGAGAGCTATAAGCCAATACCACCTTCACATTACCAGTGTACCAAGGACATGTTGAGCAACATGAAGGCGGCTGGGGTTATCCGTGACAGTTGTAGCCTTTGGGCAGCTCCGTTGGTCCTGTTAAAGAAGAAGGACGGCACCACTCCCCCGTATTGAGGAATCGCTAGCTGCATTGAGAACTGCAAATTATTTTTCTACCCTTGATCTCACTAGTCACTATTGGCTAGTGTCCGTTGCTGAGGCAGACCGGGGGAAGACCGCCTTTGCCACCCCTATGGCGCTGGAGGTCGGCAGACTGTTGTTCAAAAGCAGTGTCTGACGAACAAATTTGCTTCATCCTGAGGAACTGGCCAGTCGGTACGGCCCGGATGGTGGAGGGGGTATGAGCAGAAGAAGCATGCAGCAGTGCGTTGACTGATGTTTCCTTCCTATGGACGTCGGTCTGAACAATTCGCTCAGAACCGAATGAAATTTTAATATCCAGGAAGTCAACGCAACTGCTGCTATGCTTATGTGTCAATCTGATGTTAAAGGTGTTGTTATTAAGTTCCTCCATAAATTTCTCGAGCTGCTCCACAGTGCCCTGCCAAAAAATCAAAATATCATCAATATACCTTAGCCAGCACTGCACATGGGCGCCAGCCCCTGCACCTCCGTCACCCCAAAAACCAACCAATCCCAGTACCTCTGCCTTCTATCTAGGTGCCTTGAGTTATGTCCTGTAAACTGTCACAGCGACCCAGACACACATGTGTAGTAGGGGAATATCCCTGCTGAGATGCCAGTGCTAGAGCACTCGTTTGCTGTGGAGTTGAACGCTATGTGAGCAGTTCTTACCTTCAATGAGCAGAAGTCTCTTTTTTCAGATTTCAATATCTCTGTGGGTATCTGGCAGAAATATGGAATACTCTTTACTGCTAAGACCCTGTACACCACTCCCACTAAAGGGGGCTTTACACGCTGCGACATCGCTAATGCGGAGTCGTTGGGGTCACGGAATTTGTGACGCACATCCGGCCGCATTAGCGATGTTGCTGCGTGTGACACCGATGAGCGATTTTGCATCGTTGCAAAAACGTGCAAAATCGCTCATCGGTGACATGGGTCTCCATTCTCGATTATCGTTACTGCAGCAGTAACGATGTAGTTCGTCGCTCCTGCGGCAGCACACATCACTCCGTGTGACACCGCAGAAACGAGGAACCTCTCCTTACCTGCCTCCCAGCCGCTATGAGGAAGGAAGGAGGTGGGCGGGATGTTCCGGCCACTCATCTCCGCCCCTCCGCTGCTATTGGGCGGTCGCTCAGTGACGTCGCTGTGACGCCGCACGGACCGCCCCCTTAGAAAGGAGGCGGTTCGCCGGTCACAGCGACGTCGCCGGTCAGGTAAGTATGTGTGACGGGTCTGGTCGGTGTTGTGCGGCATGGGCAGCGATTTGCCCGTGTCGCGCAACAGATGGGGCGGGTACCCACACTAGCGATATCGGGACCGATATCGCAGTGTGTAAAGTAGCCTTTAGTCACATGACCAAGACTGTATCTGTGTCCCTACAACACACTTGAGACAAATGTGTGTGTGAGCCTGCATTGTGGGGTATATATAATATATTATAGAGCTGGGAAGGATCATTCTAAGCAGTGAGCTGTTCCAGTATTTGTAGGAAAATACCCAGTAGAAGCATCAAACACAGCACCAATACCTCCCATCAGTATCCCACCACAGTGCCATGTAACCCATGCCCTACACTCCCATCTACACCAATACTATACAGGCACAAACTAGTATATCTGACTAAAAGCCCCCAAAATATGAAGAACGACCTATAGTTGAGTGTGGATATAAAATCTATGTGAGCAGAGCTAGAATAGAAATCACTGATCGCATTGAAGTCATTCTGACCATAAATCACCATGATATCAAGGTGAGGAGTTGTGTGTTACTGCTGGGAGGAAAGGGTTAACAGTGGAATATTAAGGTGCATTTCTGTGTGCAGTGTTACTAGTCAATGTAACAATTCAATATGAGCTGCTCTTGGTGCCGGGGGAGGGAGATGCTCTCCTGAGCAAGATAGATGGGGAATGAACATGATATCTATATAGTGTAAGGCAGGGGGTCTCAAACTCGGCTGGGTGTATGGGCCGCACAGAGGAAAAAAATAATTTGGGGGGCTGCATTCTTTGCAGGACAAAGTGACATTTTTATTGGTACCATATATATATATTTTTTTCACACACCTTTGGATGACTGATTTTCAACATTTTTCACTTGTTTATTATAACAAATGTGCACATTCTTTGGTTAAATCTAAAAAAAAAAAATTTGATGTTAAAAAAAAGTCATGCCTTATTTTGTTTTTTTTTACATTTTATCCCTTTCTTTTAACTAATAGTGTTACAATTATGACGCTAGCGTTTTGTGAAGGGAATGCTTTGCCTACTTCCGTGACTATGGCCTTCCGGAACTGCTGCATTTTGGCTGACCTCTCCGCCTCGGGAATAAGAGACATAAAGTTCTCCTTGTAGCGTGGGTCTAACAGTGTTACCAACCAGTAATGATTGTCGGCCAAGATGTTCTTAACGCGAGGGTCACGAGACAGGCAGCTTACCATAAAGTCATCCATGTGCGCCAGACTCTTAACAGCCATCACTTCAGTATCCAGACCAACACGATGACTGAACATGCTGTCCTCCTCCTTCTCCTCCTCCTCCTCCTCCTCCTCATCATCTACCCTGTCCTCTGGCCAGCCACGCTGAACTGAGCATATGACTGGTATGCATGTCATATCCTCAATTTGGCCGGAGAGTTGCTCCATGTCTTCATCCTCCTCCTCGTCATAGTCCTCCACTGCACGTTGTGATGAGACGAGGCTGGGCTGTGTGTTATCACCCACACCCACCACTGTTTCTTGCTCCAACTCATCGTGTTCCGCCTGCAATGCATCATGTTTGGTTTTGAGCAGAGACCGTTTTAGAAGGCAGAGAAGCGGTATGGTGACGCTAATAATGGCGTCATCGCCGCTCACCATCTTGGTGGAGTCCTCAAAGTTTTGGAGGATGGTACATAGGTCGGACATCCATCTCCACTCCTCAGGTGTTATGTGTGGAGTTTGACCCATTTCCCGACGGCTTAGGTGATGCAGGTACTCAACAACTGCCCTCTTCTGCTCACATATCCTGATCAACATGTGCAGAGTTGAATTCCAACGCGTGGGGACATCACACACCAGTCTGTGAGCCGGAAGATGCAAACGACGCTGAAAGCCGGCAAGGCCGGCTGAAGCAGTAGGTGACTTTCGAAAATGTGCAGACAGGCGGCGAACTTTTACCAGCAGATCAGACAGCTCTGGGTATGACTTTAGAAACCGCTGAACCACGAGGTTGAGCACATGGGCCATGCATGGAACATGTGTCAGCTGGCCTCGCCTCAAAGCCGCCACCAGGTTCCGGCCATTGTCACACACAACCTTTCCTGGCTTTAGGTTCAGAGGTGTGAGCCAGTGATCTGCATGCTGTTTTAGAGCTGTCCACACCTCTTCTGCATTGTGGGGTTTGTCACCTATGCAGATTAGCTGCAGCACAGTCTGTTGCCGCTTCGCCGAGGCAGTGCTGCAGTGCTTCCAGCTTGGGACTGGTGTGGAGGGTAAAGTGGATGAGGATGCGCAGGAGGAGGAGGAGGCTGAAGAGCATGACATGCCGGAGCTGTAGAGTGTGGGTGAAACCCTGACTGAGGTAGGGCCTGCAAACCTTGGTGTGGGAAGGACTTGTTCCGTTCCTCGCTCAAACTGGGTCCCAGCTGGGCTGGGCTGGGTCCCTACCCGGCTGGGTAGGGCGTTGTGGGGGGTTTGTCTATCTCCGTTTGAGGTGAGTTTGTTTAAGTTAGCCTTTTCTTTGGCGTTTTTTGGAGCCCTGCGGGTTGGGGAGTTGGTATCGCCCAGTAAGGCGTTCCCCGGGGGCTTGGATTGGGGTGACATTATGTCAGTGGAAAACGGAGTTGAATTTTGGATTAGGAAATCGAAAACTGATCAGAGAGGTGTGGGTAGACTAGTCCGTTTGGGGATGGTTGTGGCATCTGATATGTGCCCGTTCAAGTGTCTTGGGAATTTTCAACAGATCCGTCCGAAGGTGGATGGCCCCTTATTATGTCACGAGGATGGGTCCTTTTTATCGAGATACCAATTTGTGAGTGTTTTTAGGGCATGTTTGAAGTCGTTGAGGTTAGATCCGAAGTCTTTCGGATTGGGGCAGCGACGGAGGCCTCTATATGCGGCCTACCGGAGGAGACAGTTAAGCAGATTGGTAGGTGGAAGTCGCAGCGCTTTAAGTCGTATGTACGTCCCCAGGTGGTTGTTGGCAATTGAGGGGAAAAGGGGGGGGGTATTAGGGTAGCAATGGGGGGGGGTGAGAGTGTGTGTTTTTTGTCAATTTGGTTTGGTGAGGCAATAAAATGGTGTCGTCTGTACATTTTGTATTGCAGAAGCACCCCCTCTTCCTTCCCTGGTCTGGATCCTTGGCCACTCTTATGTGTATTGGGGAGCCCGACGAGCGGACGCGAGATGGAACGGGAGACAGCTAGGTTTTGAGAAGGACCTGGCTCTCGTGCGATGGCTCGGTGTTCGGGGGTTAGGGTGGAACAGGGTGTTGCAGGAGGTGCATAGATACGCCCGGTTGGATAGACCAGACCTCCTGACATGTTAGTGTTGCATGCCGGGGAAAATGATTTGGGTGGGCGTCCTTTTCGAATCTTGATAAAGGACATCAAACATGATTTGTTACGGTTATGGGTGTCGTTTCCAGGTCTAACGATAGTCTGGTCGGAGATAGTAGCGAGAAAGAGTTGGCAGAAAGCGCGGTCAGTTTACAGGTTGAACAAGGCGCAGGCGAAGGTTAATAGGGCGATCTCGAAGTTTGTTAGTCGGAACGGGGGTATAGCAATACGGCATGTTGAGTTGGAAAGGACGGAAGAGGAATTTTGGTTGGCTGACGGGGTACACCTTAATGCGGTGGGAACTGACTTATGGGCTCTTGGCTTGCAGGGAGGTATTGAGAGGGCCCTTTGGTTGCGGGGGGTCTCAGGCACTTGAAGGGTTTCAAGGTGCCTTCGTTGTGGTGTTGTTTATTGGTGGGTCCTTGAAGTTGGTTTAAAATTGGTTCGGGGATTCATCCGGGTATGGATCCCCTCATTGGCAGAATTGATGGTCCCCTGGTGATTTTGGGGGGGAACCCCGACGGGGTATGTCGGGGCCCCTGGGGGTGTGGTTGGGGTTGACGGAGGATTAACCCTTACCATTTGGTGCTCCTGAGCCAGTGTGGGTAACGGCTGGGAGCAAGTTGAGGTTTTTTATTGCTCGGTTATGAGAATCACCAGGGTTTTGGTAGCTTCAAGGACCTTACCACATTGCAAATTTTATTGGTTATGTATTCTTGTTAATAAAATGGCTGCTATGGCCAAAATTATCCAAAGATAAATTTGTGTCTGTGTAATTACTTTTAAATAAGAAATGGGAATGGAGGTGTGGGGTATGAAAGGAAGACCGGAGTCAACAATTCCAGGGTCAAGCATGTTTATTTGCCTAAGCTTCGTTCCAGGGTAGAAAGGGTAAGAGTGCCTTTCAGAATTCGAAGTGGTCGGACTGTACGGGCCACCAAGAACTGCAGGAGAGCTTGAACATCTTCCCATGGATTTGCGACATCCTCCCTCATCAGTTACGTAGGTAAGCAGGTTCTCAGCATTGCAGCCCATTTGTTATCTTAAGTTAGTTAAGCGGGGTTAACTAACCTGTCAGTTCAGCCTCAGGTCTAAAGCAGAGGCCTGGACTCCACTCCTTACTCCTCACTCCACAACTCTCCTTAAAAACAACTGACTCCTTTTTCCTGCCCCGGGGTCTCCAGACCCCTAGGTGGGCGTTTCCTTCCGTCTGGTCCTGCCCACTGGTGTGCCTGTCTTTCCCTGGGGGAGGTGACTAGGGTTTTCTGGTTGGCTTTGTGTGACTTAGGTGAGGGAAGTTGTTATGCGGGGGCCTATGTGTGACTACCTGCAGTGTCAGGGCGTCACATATGTATGTGTGTATGTCTGCTAAAGGAATCCGCACCGTCATATTTACAAACACAAAATGTTGACTCTATGCACAGAAGAGAGTCATTCTATTTACATGATTTGTGTTTTTTTACCTTTTAAAACTATCATTAAATGTTAAGTTTTAGTTAGGGATTTATGCTTCTGTCTGTCTCTCTCCCAGTCTCTGTCATCTGTCTGTCTCTGTGTGTCTCTATCTCTATCCATGTCTGTCTGTCTCTCTATCTCTGTCTGTCTCTCTGTGTCTGTCTGTCTCTCTCTCTCTTTGTGGCTGTCTGTTTCTATGTCTGTCTGTCTCTTTTCCAGGCCTGTCTCTTTTCCAGGTCTGTCTCTTTTCCAGGTCTGTCTCTTTCCCTGTCTGTCTGTCTCTTCCCCTGTCTGTCTCTTCCCCTGTCTGTCTCTTCCCCTGTCTGTCTCTGTATTTCTTTGTCTGTCTCTGTCTTTCTCTTCCCCTGTCTGTCTCTTTCCCTGTCTCTCTCTGCCTGTCTCTCTTTGTCTCTCTCTGTCTGACTCATTCCCCGTTTGTCTCTTTCCCTGTCTATCTCTGTATTTCTTTGTCTGTCTCTATCTGTCTGTCTCTCTCTGTCTGTCTCTTCCCCTGTCTGTCTCTTTCCCTGTCGGTCTGCCTTTTCTCCTGCCTGTCTCTGTATGTTTGTCTCTGTCTGTTTCCCTATCTGCCTCTGTCTCTTTCTCTGTCTCTGTCTGTCTGCCTTTTTTCCCTGTCTATCTCTGTCTGTCTCTTTCCCTGTCTGCCTCTGTCTGTTTGTCTCTGTCTCTTTCCCTGTCTGTCTATGCCTATCTGTCTCTGTCTGTTTGTCTCTCAGTCTGTGTCTGTCTCTCTCTATCTGTCTCCCCACTGACATCATATTATCTCACACATAAGCTTCTTATACTATGAATGTCCTTTGTTCCTATAGCAACCAATCACAGCTGCTATTAATAACTTGCAGCTCCCACCTCCATTCAGTTTAATGGAGGCAGGTTTTTTGGAGAGTAACTGTAAAGCGCG
This sequence comes from Anomaloglossus baeobatrachus, assembly GCF_048569485.1. Taxonomy (NCBI): domain Eukaryota; kingdom Metazoa; phylum Chordata; class Amphibia; order Anura; family Aromobatidae; genus Anomaloglossus; species Anomaloglossus baeobatrachus. The sequence goes on along the minus strand of NW_027441979.1, from coordinate 281,649 downwards.
GGGTTAAATATTCCTGTTAAAACATAGTCTACGACGTTCCCTGAGTCACATGAGGTGTCTGCAAAATTTTGTGTTTGTAAATATGACGGTGCGGATTCCTTTAGCAGACATACACACATACATATGTGACGCCCTGACACTGCAGGTAGTCACACATAGGCCCCCGCATAACAACTTCCCTCACCTAAGTCACACAAAGCCAACCAGAAAATCCTAGTCACCTCCCCCAGGGAAAGACAGGCACACCAGTGGGCAGGACCAGACGGAAGGAAACGCCCACCTAGGGGTCTGGAGACCCCGGGGCAGGAAAAAGGAGTCAGTTGTTTTTAAGGAGAGTTGTGGAGTGAGGAGTAAGGAGTGGAGTCCAGGCCTCTGCTTTAGACCTGAGGCTGAACTGACAGGTTAGTTAACCCCGCTTAACTAACTTAAGACAACAAATGGGCTGCAATGCTGAGAACCTGCTTACCTACGTAACTGATGAGGGAGGATGTCGCAAATCCATGGGAAGATGTTCAAGCTCTCCTGCAGTTCTTGGTGGTCCGTACAGTCCGACCACTTCGAATTCTGAAAGGCACTCTTACCCTTTCTACCCTGGAACGAAGCTTACGCAAATAAACATGCTTGACCCTGGAATTGTTGACTCCGGTCTTCCTTTCATACCCCACACCTCCATTCCCATTTCTTATTTAAAAGTAATTACACAGACACAAATTTATCTTTGGATAATTTTGGCCATAGCAGCCATTTTATTAACAAGAATACATAACCAATAAAATTTGCAATGTGGTAAGGTCCTTGAAGCTACCAAAACCCTGGTGATTCCCATAACCGAGCAATAAAAAACCTCAACTTGCTCCCAGCCGTTACCCACACTGGCTCAGGAGCACCAAATGGTAAGGGTTAATCCTCCGTCAACCCCAACCACACCCCCAGGGGCCCCGACATACCCCGTCGGGGTTCCCCCCCAAAATCACCAGGGGACCATCAATTCTGCCAATGAGGGGATCCATACCCGGATGAATCCCCGAACCAATTTTAAACCAACTTCAAGGACCCACCAATAAACAACACCACAACGAAGGCACCTTGAAACCCTTCAAGTGCCTGAGACCCCCCGCAACCAAAGGGCCCTCTCAATACCTCCCTGCAAGCCAAGAGCCCATAAGTCAGTTCCCACCGCATTAAGGTGTACCCCGTCAGCCAACCAAAATTCCTCTTCCGTCCTTTCCAACTCAACATGCCGTATTGCTATACCCCCGTTCCGACTAACAAACTTCGAGATCGCCCTATTAACCTTCGCCCGCGCCTTGTTCAACCTGTCAACTGACCGCGCTTTCTGCCAACTCTTTCTCGCTACTATCTCCGACCAGACTATCGTTAGACCTGGAAACGACACCCATAACCGTGACAAATCATGTTTGATGTCCTTTATCAAGATTCGAAAAGGACGCCCACCCAAATCATTCCCCCCGGCATGCAACACTAAGATGTCAGGAGGTCTGTCCAACCGGGCGTATCTATGCACCTCCTGCAACACCCTGTTCCACCCTAACCCCCGAACACCGAGCCATCGCACGAGAGCCAGGTCCTTCTCAAAACCTAGCTGTCTCCCGTTCCATCTCGCGTCCGCTCGTCGGGCTCCCCAATACACATAAGAGTGGCCAAGGATCCAGACCAGGGAAGGAAGGGGGGGTGCTTCTGCAATACAAAATGTACAGACGACACCATTTTATTGCCTCACCAAACCAAATTGACAAAAAACACACACTCTCCCCCCCCATTGCTACCCTAATACCCCCCCCCCTTTTCCCCTCAATTGCCAACAACCACCTGGGGACGTACATACGACTTAAAGCGCTGCGACTTCCACCTACCAATCTGCTTAACTGTCTCCTCCGGTAGGCCGCATATAGAGGCCTCCGTCGCTGCCCCAATCCGAAAGACTTCGGATCTAACCCCAACGACTTCAAACATGCCCTAAAAACACTCACAAATTGGTATCTCGATAAAAAGGACCCATCCTCGTGACATAATAAGGGGCCATCCACCTTCGGACGGATCTGTTGAAAATTCCCGAGACACTTGAACGGGCACATATCAGATGCCACAACCATCCCCAAACGGACTAGTCTACCCACACCTCTCTGATCAGTTTTCGATTTCCTAATCCAAAATTCAACTCCGTTTTCCACTGACAATGTCACCCCAATCCAAGCCCCCGGGGAACGCCTTACTGGGCGATACCAACTCCCCAACCCGCAGGGCTCCAAAAAACGCCAAAGAAAAGGCTAACTTAAACAAACTCACCTCAAACGGAGATAGACAAACCCCCCACAACGCCCTACCCAGCCCAGCCCAGCTGGGACCCAGTTTGAGCGAGGAACGGAACAAGTCCTTCCCACACCAAGGTTTGCAGGCCCTACCTCAGTCAGGGTTTCACCCACACTCTACAGCTCCGGAATGTCATGCTCTTCAGCCTCCTCCTCCTCCTGCGCATCCTCATCCACTTTACCCTCCACACCAGTCCCAAGCTGGAAGCACTGCAGCACTGCCTCGGCGAAGCGGCAACAGGCTGTGCTGCAGCTAATCTGCATAAGTGACAAATCCCACAATGCAGAAGAGGTGTGGACAGCTCTAAAACAGCATGCAGATCACTGGCTCACACCTCTGAACCTAAAGCCAGGAAAGGTTGTGTGTGACAATGGCCGGAACCTAGTGGCGGCTTTGAGGCGAGGCCAGCTGACACATGTTCCATGCATGGCCCATGTGCTCAACCTCGTGGTTCAGCGGTTTCTAAAGTCATACCCAGAGCTGTCTGATCTGCTGGTAAAAGTTCGCCGCCTGTCTGCACATTTTCGAAAGTCACCTACTGCTTCAGCCGGCCTTGCCGGCTTTCAGCGTCGTTTGCATCTTCCGGCTCACAGACTGGTGTGTGATGTCCCCACGCGTTGGAATTCAACTCTGCACATGTTGATCAGGATATGTGAGCAGAAGAGGGCAGTTGTTGAGTACCTGCATCACCTAAGCCGTCGGGAAATGGGTCAAACTCCACACATAACACCTGAGGAGTGGAGATGGATGTCCGACCTATGTACCATCCTCCAAAACTTTGAGGACTCCACCAAGATGGTGAGCGGCGATGACGCCATTATTAGCGTCACCATACCGCTTCTCTGCCTTCTAAAACGGTCTCTGCTCAAAACCAAACATGATGCATTGCAGGCGGAACACGATGAGTTGGAGCAAGAAACAGTAGTGGGTGTGGGTGATAACACATAGCCCAGCCTCGTCTCATCACAACGTGCAGTGGAGGACTATGACGAGGAGGAAGATGAAGACATGGAGCAACTCTCCGGCCAAATTGAGGATATGACATGCATACCAGTCATATGCTCAGTTCAGCGTGGCTGGCCAGAGGACAGGGTAGATGAGGAGGAGGAGGAGAAGGAGGAGGACAGCATGTTCAGTCATCGTGTTGGTCTGGATACTGAAGTGATGGCTGTTAAGAGTCTGGCGCACATGGATGACTTTATGGTAAGCTGCCTGTCTCGTGACCCTCGCGTTAAGAACATCTTGGCCGACAATCATTACTGGTTGGTAACACTGTTAGACCCACGCTACAAGGAGAACTTTATGTCTCTTATTCCCGAGGCGGAGAGGTCAGCCAAAATGCAGCAGTTCCGGAAGGCCATAGTCACGGAAGTAGGCAAAGCATTCCCTTCACAAAACGCTAGCGTCATAATTGTAACACTATTAGTTAAAAGAAAGGGATAAAATGTAAAAAAAAACAAAATAAGGCATGACTTTTTTTTAACATCACATTTATTTTTTTTAGATTTAACCAAAGAATGTGCACATTTGTTATAATAAACAAGTGAAAAATGTTGAAAATCAGTCATCCAAAGGTGTGTGAAAAAAATATATACATATATGGTACCAATAAAAATGTCACTTTGTCTTGCAAAGAATGCAGCCCCCCAAATTATTTTTTTCCTCTGTGCGGCCCATACACCCAGCCGAGTTTGAGACCCCCTGCCTTACACTATATAGATATTATGTTCATTCCCCATCTATCTTGCTCAGGAGAGCATCTCCCTCCCCCGGCACCAAGAGCAGCTCATACTGAATTGTTACATTGACTAGTAACACTGCACACAGAAATGCACCTTAATATTCCACTGTTAACCCTTTCCTCCCAGCAGTAACACACAACTCCTCACCTTGATATCATGGTGATTTATGGTCAGAATGACTTCAATGCGATCAGTGATTTCTATTCTAGCTCTGCTCACATAGATTTTATATCCACACTCAACTATAGGCCGTTCTTCATATTTTGGGGGCTTTTAGTCAGATATACTAGTTTGTGCCTGTATAGTATTGGTGTAGATGGGAGTGTAGGGCATGGGTTACATGGCACTGTGGTGGGATACTGATGGGAGGTATTGGTGCTGTGTTTGATGCTTCTACTGGGTATTTTCCTACAAATACTGGAACAGCTCACTGCTTAGAATGATCCTTCCCAGCTCTATAATATATTATATATACCCCACAATGCAGGCTCACACACACATTTGTCTCAAGTGTGTTGTAGGGACACAGATACAGTCTTGGTCATGTGACTAAAGGCTACTTTACACACTGCGATATCGGTCCCGATATCGCTAGTGTGGGTACCCGCCCCCATCTGTTGCGCGACACGGGTAAATCGCTGCCCATGCCGCACAACACCGACCAGACCCGTCACACATACTTACCTGCCCGGCGACGTCGCTGTGACCGGCGAACCGCCTCCTTTCTAAGGGGACGGTCCGTGCGGCGTCACAGCGACGTCACTGAGCGACCGCCCAATAGCAGCGGAGGGGCGGAGATGAGTGGCCGGAACATCCCGCCCACCTCCTTCCTTCCTCATAGCGGCTGGGAGGCAGGTAAGGAGAGGTTCCTCGTTTCTGCGGTGTCACACGGAGTGATGTGTGCTGCCGCGGGAGCGACGAACTACATCGTTACTAGAGTTGAGCACGGTTCGTGGTTCGTGGTTCTCCAGTTCTAGGCTCGAGTGATTTTGGGGCATGTTCTAGATCGAACTAGAACTCGAGCTTTTTGCAAACGCTCGATAGTTCTAGAAACGTTCGAGAACGGTTCTAGCAGCCAAAAAACAGCTAAATCTTAGCTTGGTTTCTGCTGTAATAGTGTAAGTCACTCTGTGAATCAAACTATTATCACATTTCAGTGTATAGTGTGCGTGAACAGCGCCTTCAGATCACTGCTGTTTCTATAATGGCGATCGCCATTTTTTTTTCTTGTCTTCCTTCCCTAAGCGCGCGCGTCTTGTGGGGCTGGCCAGCATGTCAGCCAATCACAGACACACACACACCTAAGTGGACTTTGAGGCAGAGAAGCAACGGCATGTGTGATAGGATCTGCATGTCACATGTCCCTGCATTATAAAACCGGACATTTTCTTCACGATCGCCATTATCTGCCTTCTGCGTCTTTGGTGTCAGACATCACTGTCGCAGTTCCGTCCTTTGTCCTATCGCCGATACAGCTGTATGCGCTGCATACACAGCGTTAGACAGCTTAGGGAGAGCACATTCTAGCAGTCATTTTAAGGGCTCGTACCGGCAGGGTCAGAGAGCCATAGGTGACAGGTCCTGCAAACAGCAACAGCGTCTGTGTAGCCCAGGTCAGGGATTTCCTCCCTGCATTTCACCATTAGGAGGGAATAGAAAGGCAGGCTTCCATTCCTCTACCCAGAGCACCACAATCCTGCCACTGTACCCTCTTGTCCTCTGCACACTCCAACTCATTCTAAGTAAGCCATTATACTAGCAAACACTCAGTGTACCTAGTGGCATCCTATCTGTGGCTATTGGACTTTGCTATAGTCCCACTAGTGCAAAGACATTTGCAGAGCACATCTGCCTGCATTGCACACTCCAAGTTTTTTAAACTAAGCAATTTTACTAGCAAACACTCAGTGTACCTAGTGGCATCCTATACGTGGCTATTGGACTTTGCTATAGTCCCACTAGTGCCAAGACATTTGCAGAGCGCATCTGCCTGCGTTGCACACTCCAACAAATTATAACGAAGCCATTATACTAGCAAACACTCAGTGTACCTAGTGGCATCCTATACGTGGCTATTGGACTTTGCTATAGTCCCACTAGTGCCAAGACATTTGCAGAGCGCATCTGCCTGCGTTGCACACTCCAACTAATTATAACGAAGCCATTATACTAGCAAACACTCAGTGTACCTAGTGGCATCCTATACGTGGCTATTGGACTTTGCTATAGTCCCACTAGTGCCAAGACATTTGCAGAGCGCATCTGCCTGCGTTGCACACTCCAACTAATTATAACGAAGCCATTATACTAGCACACACTCAGTGTACCTAGTGGCATCCTATACGTGGCTATTGGACTTTGCTATAGTCCCACTAGTGCAAAGACATTTGCAGAGCACATCTGCCTGCATTGCACACTCCAACTTTTTTAAACTAAGCAATTATACTAGCAAACACTCAGTGTACCTAGTGGCATCCTATACGTGGCTATTGGACTTTGCTATAGTCCCACTAGTGCAAAGACATTAGCAGAGCACATCTGCCTGCATTGCACACTCCAAGTTTTTTAAACTCAGCCATTATACTAGCAAACACTCAGTGTACCTAGTGGCATCCTATACGTGGCTATTGGACTTTGCTATAGTCCCACTAGTGCCAAGACATTTGCAGAGCGCATCTGCCTGCGTTGCACACTCCAACTAATTATAACTAAGCCATTATACTAGCAAACACTCAGTGTACCTAGTGGCATCCTATACGTGGCTATTGGACTTTGCTATAGTCCCACTAGTGCCAAGACATTTGCAGAGCGCATCTGCCTGCGTTGCACACTCCAACAAATTATAACGAAGCCATTATACTAGCAAACACTCAGTGTACCTAGTGGCATCCTATACGTGGCTATTGGACTTTGCTATAGTCCCACTAGTGCCAAGACATTTGCAGAGCGCATCTGCCTGCGTTGCACACTCCAACTAATTATAACGAAGCCATTATACTAGCACACACTCAGTGTACCTAGTGGCATCCTATACGTGGCTATTGGACTTTGCTATAGTCCCACTAGGGCCAAGACATTTGCAGAGCGCATCTGCCTGCGTTGCACACTCCAACTAATTATAACGAAGCCATTATACTAGCAAACACTCAGTGTACCTAGTGGCATCCTATACGTGGCTATTGGACTTTGCTATAGTCCCACTAGTGCCAAGACATTTGCAGAGCGCATCTGCCTGCGTTGCACACTCCAACTAATTATAACGAAGCCATTATACTAGCACACACTCAGTGTACCTAGTGGCATCCTATACGTGGCTATTGGACTTTGCTATAGTCCCACTAGTGCCAAGACATTTGCAGAGCACATCTGCCTGCATTGCACACTCCAAGTTTTTTAAACTCTGCCATTATACTAGCAAACAGTCAGTGTACCTAGTGGCATCCTAAACGTGGCTATTGTACTTTTGTCAATTCACAGTATTGGAACGTTATTTGCAGCACGTCTGCCTGCATTGCACACTCTAACTTTTTTAAACTCAGCCATTATACTAGCAAACAGTCAGTGTACCTAGTGGCATCCTAAACGTGGCTATTGTACTTTTGTCAATTCACAGTATTGGAACGTTATTTGCAGCACGTCTGCCTGCATTGCACACTCTAACTTTTTTAAACTCAGCCATTATACTAGCAAACACTCACTGTACCTAGTGGCATCCTAAACGTGGCTATTGTACTTTTGTCAATTCACAGTATTGGAACCTTATTTGCAGCACGTCTGCCTGCATTGCACACTCTAACTTTTTTAAACTCAGCCATTATACTAGCAAACACTCACTGTACCTAGTTGTATCCTAAACGTGGCTATTGTACTTTTGTCAATTCACAGTATTGGAACGTTATTTGCAGCACGTCTGCCTGCATTGCACACTCTAACTTTTTTAAACTCAGCCATTATACTAGCAAACACTCACTGTACCTAGTGGCATCCTAAACGTGGCTATTGTACTTTTGTCAATTCACAGTATTGGAACGTTATTTGCAGCACGTCTGCCTGCATTGCACACTCTAACTTTTTTAAACTCAGTCATTATACTAGCAAACAGTCAGTGTACCTAGTGGCATCCTATACGTGGCTATTGTACTTTTGTCAATTCACAGTATTGGAACGTTATTTGCAGCACGTCTGCCTGCATTGCACACTCTAACTTTTTTAAACTCAGCCATTATACTAGCAAACAGTCAGTGTACCTAGTGGCATCCTAAACGTGGCTATTGTACTTTTGTCAATTCACAGTATTGGAACGTTATTTGCAGCACGTCTGCCTGCATTGCACACTCTAACTTTTTTAAACTCAGCCATTATACTACCAAACAGTCAGTGTACCTAGTGGCATCCTAAACGTGGCTATTGGACTTTGCTATAGTCCCACTAGTGCCAAGACATTTGCAGAGCACATCTGCCTGCATTGCACACTCCAAGTTTTTTAAACTCAGCCATTATACTAGCAAACAGTCAGTGTACCTAGTGGCATCCTAAACGTGGCTATTGTACTTTTGTCAATTCACAGTATTGGAACGTTATTTGCAGCACGTCTGCCTGCATTGCACACTCTAACTTTTTTAAACTCAGCCATTATACTACCAAACAGTCAGTGTACCTAGTGGCATCCTATACGTGGCTATTGGACTTTGCTATAGTCCCACTAGTGCCAAGACATTTGCAGAGCACATCTGCCTGCATTGCACACTCCAAGTTTTTTAAACTCAGCCATTATACTAGCAAACAGTCAGTGTACCTAGTGGCATCCTAAACGTGGCTATTGTACTTTTGTCAATTCACAGTATTGGAACGTTATTTGCAGCACGTCTGCCTGCATTGCACACTCTAACTTTTTTAAACTCAGCCATTATACTAGCAAACACTCACTGTACCTAGTGGCATCCTAAACGTGGCTATTGTACTTTTGTCAATTCACAGTATTGGAACGTTATTTGCAGCACGTCTGCCTGCATTGCACACTCTAACTTTTTTAAACTCAGCCATTATACTAGCAAACAGTCAGTGTACCTAGTGGCATCCTAAACGTGGCTATTGTACTTTTGTCAATTCACAGTATTGGAACGTTATTTGCAGCACGTCTGCCTGCATTGCACACTCTAACTTTTTTAAACTCAGCCATTATACTAGCAAACAGTCAGTGTACCTAGTGGCATCCTATACGTGGCTATTGTACTTTTGTCAATTCACAGTATTGGAACGTTATTTGCAGCACGTCTGCCTGCATTGCACACTCTAACTTTTTTAAACTCAGCCATTATACTAGCAAACAGTCAGTGTACCTAGTGGCATCCTAAACGTGGCTATTGTACTTTTGTCAATTCACAGTATTGGAACGTTATTTGCAGCACGTCTGCCTGCATTGCACACTCTAACTTTTTTAAACTCAGCCATTATACTACCAAACAGTCAGTGTACCTAGTGGCATCCTATACGTGGCTATTGGACTTTGCTATAGTCCCACTAGTGCCAAGACATTTGCAGAGCACATCTGCCTGCATTGCACACTCCAAGTTTTTTAAACTCAGCCATTATACTAGCAAACAGTCAGTGTACCTAGTGGCATCCTAAACGTGGCTATTGTACTTTTGTCAATTCACAGTATTGGAACGTTATTTGCAGCACGTCTGCCTGCATTGCACACTCTAACTTTTTTAAACTCAGCCATTATACTAGCAAACACTCACTGTACCTAGTGGCATCCTAAACGTGGCTATTGTACTTTTGTCAATTCACAGTATTGGAACGTTATTTGCAGCACGTCTGCCTGCATTGCACACTCTAACTTTTTTAAACTCAGCCATTATACTAGCAAACAGTCAGTGTACCTAGTGGCATCCTATACGTGGCTATTGTACTTTTGTCAATTCACAGTATTGGAACGTTATTTGCAGCACGTCTGCCTGCATTGCACACTCTAACTTTTTTAAACTCAGCCATTATACTAGCAAACAGTCAGTGTACCTAGTGGCATCCTAAACGTGGCTATTGTACTTTTGTCAATTCACAGTATTGGAACGTTATTTGCAGCACGTCTGCCTGCATTGCACACTCTAACTTTTTTAAACTCAGCCATTATACTAGCAAACACTCACTGTACCTAGTTGTATCCTAAACGTGGCTATTGTACTTTTGTCAATTCACAGTATTGGAACGTTATTTGCAGCACGTCTGCCTGCATTGCACACTCTAACTTTTTTAAACTCATCCATTATACTAGCAAACACACAGTGTACCTAGTGGCATCCTATACGTGGCTATTGGACTTTGCTATAGTCCCACTAGTGCCAAGACATTTGCAGAGCGCATCTGCCTGCGTTGCACACTCCAACAAATTATAACAAAGCCATTATACTAGCACACACTCAGTGTACCTAGTGGCATCCTATACGTGGCTATTGGACTTTGCTATAGTCCCACTAGTGCAAAGACATTTGCATAGCACGTCTGCCTGCATTGCACACTACAACTTTTTTAAACTAAGCAATTTTACTAGCAAACACTCACTGTACCTAGTTGTATCCTAAACGTGGCTATTGTACTTTTGTCAATTCACACTACTGCAAATCTATGTGCAGCACCTCTGCATGACAACCTCGTGCTCTGTTTTTAATAAGCTATAATGATAGCACAAAATACTGCCATTTTGTGGCATCATAGAACTGGCTGTTGTATTCCATTAGTGCCCCACTGGTGACAAGCTATTTCTAGCACCTCTACATCACACCCTCATGCACATTTTGCTACGCTAATGTTATAGCAAACTCATGGAATTCATTGCTGCATTTCATAATTCGGAGGGATAGAAAGTCAGGCTTCCTTTAGCTTTTCCTTCTGTTCATAGACAGCATCTCCAAGACAAATTTCCCCTCCACGTCTAAGTGTGGAGAGGCAGCTAGTGCGCATGCGTGTGCCGATGTACCCCAGCTGCAGCATAATTACAGTGTTTCGCCTAGTGAGTATGCTCAGCCTGACTGTGCCATTCCTGACGCTAAGTTTTCATTTCGGGATACAGCGCATGCTCCCACACTAAGTGTGAAAAGCCTCTTTGCACAGGTGCTTGCATTCCGTGCCGGGTCTAAGTCCTGTTTTGGGCATAGACACCATGCTAAAGCTGATAGTCTTTTTTCAGAGACTGTATTTCATGCTACTGAGCATGCTCAGGCACTTCCTGCATCAGAGACTAGGTCCGGTAATGAACTCTTTGGCCCTGGCCCTGATGTGGGGGTCCCATATAGACCACAGGGCATCAGGTGTCCTCCCAAATGGCTTGCAGAGGCCCACACCTATGACTTGTCACCGCATTATTGATGCTCAGACGATGACTGGTGAGGTGTTTGGGTCATGGCAGCCATGAGGTCATCATTGAAGTTGCGTTTCCAAATAGGACGCTAGTTATGCCACTCATGACGTGTCACTCTACTTTTGTCTCCAGGAGGTGCATTGTGGTTCACCCTGGTTTGGGGCGGACCCAGGTTATAAAAGGGGCTGGAGCCAACAAGGAGGTGCGCAGTCTTCTATTATGCTCCGAAAGAGCACACCTCCATGTGTTGAACCCATTGCGGCTTTAGGCCAGAGGTAGGCAGGGATCGGGTGGTGGATGCAGGCCACCACCACAGTTGGTAACGCAGAACGGTTAAGACCAGCTCCTGTCCTAACAGTCCTGCTTGTGCAGCCCAGTGGCATTAACAGGCCTGCTGCTGCTGATGCGCCTGCTGTCCACAGGTGTGGCCCCTACGCACACGGTCAGCGTACTCAATGGCCCCTGTGTTGTTAACAGGGAGTTCCTGGGCTGGGTGGGCATGTGGACCCTGTGACCCTAACAGGGCTCACAGTCTCCAGATCCGAATGGCGTCTAACTCGGTTCAGGCTACTATTAGTTTCATAGCCACACAGCTCTGTATCCTCCACCAAACCTTCAAGTTGCCAACCTCTCCTTTTCCAACTGGGAGCACGGTGGACACTGACTGCTGATGGGGATATATACCTTTCTCTTTCTTTTCTTATTAATTTTCGTTATATAGCGGTCACAGATTATATACCACTTTATCCAAATCTGCCAGTCCCACTGTAACAGATGTTGTTTCTTCAGCAAATGTTACAGTTGCTTAACCACCAAATCCACGGACCAAAACTTTTTTCCCCTTTCCAACACACCTGTTCCCCTTTCCAACAGCATCTGTCCTTTTTCAACTCATTTTGGGATATGACCAAAAGTGCAACTGTGCAGGGACACCGTACTCAACGCCATCTCAGCACAGCAGCCATCCCTCGGTCCCTCCGATGTGGACAAGTAAAAGACCATTTCCTCCTATCCATGACAAAGCGTTGAGATTCACTCTGTGCAGCACTGGTGTTTAGTGGACAAGTAGATCTAAGATTGCGTACCACATTCTGCAGATACTCCTGTATACGTGCGTCTATTTCTATGGCAGGAATTAGTTCGCCAAATTTTGTCTTGTACCGGGGATCTAACAGTGTGGCAACCCAGTATTCAGGATTAGTTCAAATTCATACAATCCGAGGGTCATGTAGGTAGTGCAGCAAGAAGGCGCTCATGTGTCTTGTGCATCCAGGAGGACCAAGTCCTTGGTGTGTTGGTGGCAGAGAGGTGAGAATCGTGCATCCTTCCTCTGCCCTCTACCCACAACCTCGCACAACCGAAATGTGAGCAAGCTCTCACTCATCTGCTGAGTCTTCCATGCCCATCGCCAGTTCATCCTCCATTTCTTCATGGGCTCCTGCACTTTCATCAACACTTTTTGCTGATACTATGCGCCCTTGTTAATCCCTCTCCCTCACCATGAATGCCGCATAGGTGCCGCTGACCATCTGGACCTCGTAGATCTTGTTATCCCTTCCGCATATGACTCCTCCTGTACTTCCTCCCCTTCCTCTTGTCCCAACACCTGACTCAGAATAATAATTACAGTGTGCTCCATCATGTAGATGACCAGAATTGTCACGCTGAGAATGACATTGCCAGTGCTAAACATCTTCGTCGACATTTCAAAACTGTGTAGCAGGGTGCATAGGTCCTTGATCTGACACCACTCCAGCAGCGTGATCTGCACCACCTCTGGATCAAGTTATCCCAGGCTATATGTCTTACCGTATTTCAGCAGGGCTCTGCGGTGCTGCCACACACGCTGCAACATGTGCAGATTCCAATTCCTGCGTGTCGAAACATCGCATTTACGGCGTTTAACTGCCAGACCCTAAGACTTCCGGAGTGATGAAAGTTGTTGAGCTGCTGTGTGCGCACGATGGAAGTGAGCACATAGCGAGCGTGCCCACTGCACAAGGCCATGTAGGCCGTGATGGTGTTTTAAAAATTGCTGGCGAATTCGGTTCAACACGTGAGCCCTAAAAGGCACGTGTGTCACATTGCCCTGAGGATGGCCCGCAGCCAGGTTTGCATCATTGCCGCACACGGCTGTTAAGTCACCAACGTAGTCCGCTCCGTCAATTTGTACTCCGGTTGCCAGGTGACAACGTGTTCCTTTCATGAATAGTGCTGATGATGTGAGAGTAGTCGATGCCAGCGGCGCAGGTGGACGCAGGTTATGCTCACCCACTGGGCTGCATTACCTTGACAGATGCAGAATCTCTGGCTGAATGTAGCTGGTGGGTATCTCACAGATGAAATACCATCATTCAGCTACAACCAATGGGAAGACACCACACCCTTTTTTATGCCCATCCTGTCTGCAGACCACTGCCAGACATAGCTATGAACCTCTGGTTAATTTTACCCCCAGTTCAGTTTTATGATTTTGTGTGCTTGTTACCTGACTACTTTTCCTGCTTGCTGTTTATGTACCTTGTTGGCCGATACGCATTTCAACTCTGCTTGTTTTCTGATTCTTTCCTGGCCGTCCCATTCTGTTCCTGTTCCTCAATTAATGTTTTGACCCTGCCTGACTACTATTCTCTGTAATAGCGGTGTGACTCACATTTCCCATACATTTCAAAGTAAAGCTTTGACCGCCTGATGGCATTGAGCTCTGCTGCCAGCATAGTAAGGAGGTGTGTGGTAGTCCTTGTGCGCAGTTGCAAGGAAGGGTGGCCTGACCACACAGGGTTTGCGCCAAGGTAGAGGACCCACACGAGGTTGAAGAGGCAGAAGCAGTGTATTAACTTCTACATACAGAACAAGGATTGAAACAACTCGTGGGGACGGCAAGACTTGTACAGCAGACCCTTCTCCATCTCTCACCATAGTTTGCCAGTGCCCAGTCAGTGACATGTAATGACCCTGTCTATGCTTACTGGTCCAAGTATCTGTGTTGAAATGCACCCTGTCGCACACAGATTTTCTCAAGGAAGTGGTGATGTTGTGTGCGACATGCTGGTGTAGCGCGGGCATGCTTTTCTTGGAGAAGCAGTGGTGATTGGGCATGTGGTACTGGGGCACAGCGACAGACATAAGGTCTGTAAAATCCTGTGTGTCCACTGTGGCGCCCCTGACCTGGTCAGGCACCACTGAGTACTGCACCCATGCTGGGGACAGTACAACACAGGTAATCCAGAAGGCTGACCGGGGTGTGGAACACAGGCGCATAGTGATCAGGTCTCACACATGTACCCATGAGAGGACCCCTGGGGATCCCAGGAGGGGGAAAAGCCTTCACCTTCACTGGAATAGTGGAGGGGGCCAAAAGCCTCCATCTCCTCTCAAGGGGTGTGGTAAGAGAATCTGGTTGCTAGGTGGCGTAGGCAAGAACAGGAGAGGAGGAGCAGTGAGCCAGTTCAGGGCAGAGTCCAGGGAGCTCCGAGGAGAGCTGACCCCTTCCCCTGGGCTGCTGGAGTCTGACAGCGTCCGCGCAGTGGCTACCGACGGGGGAGAACGGTCACCTAGGAGTGCTACCCGAAACCCATCTCCAGCTAGAGAGAGAGCACAGAGTGGGAAGTAAGGAGACTGCTAGGGAGAACCAGGCCCAAACGGGCGGCAGATCCCGAAGCGGAGATAGATCCAGCTTTCTTTTGCTAAACCTGCCGGTGTGGGGCTCTCAAAGCCCACGCCACAACACCACAAAAGCCGCAGCCACGTAGCCACAGTTAGGGCCCATAGCTCACAGGAGGCAAGCAGCTGGAGTGAGCTGGTCCAGGCAACAAGCACACGGCAAACGAAGGGGAGTGAGGCTTCAGCAACTTCCCTGGGTGACCCCCATAGGGACTCAAAGTCGGGGTCACCCCAAACCACCAAGGGCTAAGGAAGGCGAGTTAGTAGTCACCCTCACAAGTCAGCCTGAAGGACACCTGGTTCCCGCCTGGTTCATCCCAGCTACGCCCGGGTTACTCACCCTGCCACCTGAAGTGAGTAAAAACCCTGAAAGACATTCTGCCTGTGTGGAGTTATTCTGCGCCTTGTGGTACTACGCACCTACACAGGGCCCTGGGGCTTGCCTCACTCTCAGGAGGCTATTCCAACTAACTGCACTCACCATCAGCCCCAGGCGTCCCTCAACCTGCAGTGGCGGTCCCCACTGACCGCAATACTGAGAGTGGCGTCACGACAATCAAGAAGAAGATCTCCTACCTGTGACCAGATCCAGCCGAGTGGAGTCCCTGAAGGTAATGCACCGACACTACACCTGTGGGGCTTCACACCACTACGCGTAAAGGCAGCATTTCGGTAGCCAACAGCTTACAGAGGGATAGAGTCAACCACTTAGCTTTGTCATGGGTCGCAGTAAGTGGCCTTTTATTTGACCACATCTGAGGGAAAGAGATCTGGCTGCTGTCTGTAGACGGTGTTGAGTAGGGTGTCCCTGGAAAAATGCAGGTTTGTGAGAAAAGTGCAGGCGGAGACATGATGTTGCCTTCATCTTGCCTTCAGATCTGTTCATCTTGTATCATTTTTAAAAAACACATCAAGCAAGGGTTACTCCAAGCGGAGTCTACCTTTTTTCCCAACATTGGGCACACAGACACCCCATCAGTGGCAGCACTTGTGCCCTAGTTGCAAACAGGATGTTTTGATTTGCATCAAGCACATTCCAAATCCACAAGCATTTACTCTCCCCAGGATGACACAGGGGTAGTAAATTCCTTCTGGATCCATGACTTGTTCATTTTGATGAACGTCAGTGTGTCCACATTGTCACTGGACAGACGCGTGCGCTTATCTGTCAGCACACACCCAGCAGCACTGAAGAAGACACGTTCAGAGACAACGCTGGCAGCTGCACACGACAAAATCTCCAAGGCGTAACTGGAGAGCTCTGTCAATTTTTCTAGATTTGAAGCCCAAAAGGAGCAAGGCTCCATTTGCAAAGTCATTGCATCGATGTTCATTTGGAGATACTCCTGTATCATCCTCTCCATCCGTTGACTATGTGTCAGACTTGTTGTCTCTGGTGGCCTTGCAAAGGAGGGTCTAAAAAAATTATGAAAATATTCCATAAAATTGCTGTTACCAGCACCAGATACGGTCCTACTGGTACGGGTAGACTGTTGAAGATGACGATGCCGTCCCATGTTTGTCAAGTTACAACTGGGAGAATCACTCCCTTCACCTGCACGGTTGTTTGGTGTAAAAGCCGAGCTAAGATCGAGTAACAGCTTATGCTGATACTCCAGCATACGTGCGTCCCTTTCTATGGGTGGAATTATGTCACAAAATTTGGACTTGTCCCGGGGATCTAATAGTGTGGCAAGCCAGTAGTCATCATCACTTCTAATTTTGACAATCCGAGGGTCATGTTGGAGGTAGTGCAACAAGAAGGCACTCATGTGTCTTGCGCAGCCATGCGGACCAAGTCCACGCTGTGTTTGTGGCATAGAGGTGCTAACCGTTCTTTCTTCCTCTGACATCTCCCCCCAACCTCTTTCAACTGAATTTTGACCAAGGTCTCCCTTATCCGCTGAGTCTTCCATGTCCATGGACAGTTCGTCCTCCATATCTTCATGTCCTCCTGCACCTTCCTCAACATCTCGTCTGCTACCATGCGCCCTTGTTGATCCCTGTCCCCCATGGTCCCATGCCTGCCGCGTTGGTGATGATGAACGTCTGGACCTTGGTGATGTTGTTGTGTCTTGCGCATATGAATCCTCCTGTAGTTCCTCCCCTTCCTGTTGTCCCACCCCCTGACTCCGAATAGTGTTTAGCGTGTGCTCCAGCATGTAAATGACTGTAATCGTCATGCTGATAATGGCATTGTCAGCGCTAAACATATTCGTCGCCATGTCGAAACTGTGCAGAACGGTGCATAGGTCCTTGATCTGAGATCACTCCATCAGGGTGATCTGCCCCACTTCTGCATCTCGTTGGCCCAGGCTATACATCATGACGTATTGCACCAGGGTTCGCCGGTGCTGCCACAGTCGCTGTAACATGTGGAGAGTTGAATTCCAGCGTGTCGCCACATCGCATTTCAGGCGATGAACCGGCAGGCCGAAAGACTTCTGGAGCGATGCAAGTCGCTCAGCTGCGGCGGTTGAACGGCGGAAGTGAGCACTGCAGACAGTTTACGTGCCCTGGTCAGAAGGCCATCTAGGCCGGGATAGTGTGTTAAAAATTGCTGGACAACAAGGTTCAACACGTGAGCCATACAAGGCACGTGTGTCACCTTGCCCAGGCGAAGGGCCGCACCCAGGTTTGCAGCATTGTCGCACACGGCCTTACCAGGCTGCAGGTTGAGTGGAGACAACCATTTATTAAACTCGGACCGCAGAGCTGACCACAACTCCTCAGCTGTGTGACTCTTATTCCCAAGACATGTCAAGCTAAAGACCGCCTGATGCCGTTGCGCTCTGCTGCCAGCATAGTAATGAGGGGTGCGTGATTCCTTCTGCGCAGTGAGAACGCTGGTGGCCTGACCAGGCAGGCTTGGGGCGGAGGTGGAGGACCCAGATGAGGTGGAGGATGCAGAAGCAGTGGCGGAACTTGGACAGACAGAGGATTGACACACAAGTCGTGGGGACGGCAAGACTTGTGCAGCAGACCCTTCACCATCTATCAACATAGTTACCCAGTGCCCAGTCAGCGACATGTAACGTCCCTGTCCATGCTTACTGGTCCAAGTATCGGTGGTGAAATGCACCCGTTCACACACAGAGTTTCTCAAGGAAGCGGTGATGTTGTGTGCGACATGCTGGTGTAGCGCGGGCACACCTTTCTTAGAGAAGTAGTGGCGACTAGGCATCTGGTACTGGGGCACAGCGACAGACATAAGGTCTCTAAAATCCTGTGTGTCCACTAGGCGGAAAGGCAGCATTTCGGTAGCCAACAGCTTACAGAGGGATAGAGTCAACCTCTTAGCTTTGTCATGGGTCGGAGGAAGTGGCCTTTTATTTGACCACATCTGAGGGACAGAGATCTGGCTGCTGTGTGTAGACGGTGTTGAGTAGGGTGTCCCTGGAAAAATGCAGCTTTGTGAGGAAAGTGCAGGCGGAGACATGATGTTGCCTTCATCCAACGTAGGTGCTATCGATGTCTGAGAGAGCTGTACACACTCACTTGTTTCCCCTTCCAAACCAACTGACGACCTACCAAGCAAACTGCCTGTTGCGGTTACAGTGGTGGAAGTTTTGCGTGGAAAAACAGGTGTGACAGCTGTCCCCACAGTCCTAGAAGATGAAGAGCGCGCGGATGCACTGGAAGGGGCGGGCGGTGGATGGTTCGCTCCGCTAGGCCGCATTGCAGCACAGTGAGCTTCCCACCGGGACCTATGATATTTATTCATGTGACGATTCATGGAAGAAGTTGTCAAACTGCTGAGGTTTTGACCTCTACTAAGAGAATCATGACAAATTTTACATATCACATGATTTGGGCGATCTTTTTCTATGTCAAAAAAGGAACAGGCTAGGCAAGGCTTAGAGGCCATGCGACCTGTTGATGCACCCCGAATAATGCTCATAGGCAGAGTGGTGGCTGAGGATGCAGTTGTAGACGTGCTACCAGTGCTCCGACTCTGTCCAGGAAGGCGCAAGGTAATTTCGTCGTCGGTTGCATCCTCCTCCACCGCCTCTGTTGACCTCCTCGAGTGCCTGACTGGGGGTTGACAGTAGGTGGGATCTAGAACTTCATCATCAATTGTTGTGTTTGCACTCCCCTCCCCCTCAGACCGAGCCTCTTCTTGCCCTGACCGAATATTTAAGTTGTCATCCCAATCGGGTATCTGCGTCTCATCTTCATCAGTATGTTCCTCATTGCCTATAACCACAGTTGTTGGAAAGGCAGCATTTTGGTAGCCAACAGTTTGCATTTTATGAAAGTCAACCTCCAAGCCATGTCATGCCCTTCTAAAAGCATGTATAACACAGCGAGGGGACTCCAACCACAGTCTCCCTCGTTGCCACTCACTGGGCCACACACACCCCACTTGACTGGCATCGGTTGAGCTCCCTTTTGAAAAAGAAAAAGATGCTTTGCATGAAGCACTCTCAAAAATACGCGTGCCTTTCCCGTCCCCTGGCTGACCCAGGGGAAGAAAAGTCCTCTGAGAGCCATGACTTGTTCATCTTGGTTCTTTTAGAGACACAGCGAGGGGACTCCAACCACAGTCTCCCTCGTTTCCACTCACTGGGCCACACACACCCCACTTGACTGGCATCGGTTGAGCTCCCTTTTGAAAAAGAAAAAGATGCTTTGCATGAAGCACTCTCAAAAATACGCGTGCCTTTCCCGTCCCCTGGCTGACCCAGGGGAAGAAAAGTCCTCTGAGAGCCATGACTTGTTCATCTTGGTTCTTTTAGAGACACAGCGAGGGGACTCCAACCACAGTCTCCCTCGTTTCCACTCACTGGGCCACACACACCCCACTTGACTGGCATCGGTTGAGCTCCCTTTTGAAAAAGAAAAAGATGCTTTGCATGAAGCACTCTCAAAAATACGCGTGCCTTTCCCGTCCCCTGGCTGACCCAGGGGAAGAAAAGTCCTCTGAGAGCCATGAATTGTTCATCTTGGTTCTTTTAGAGACACAGCGAGGGGACTCCAACCACAGTCTCCCTCGTTTCCACTCACTGGGCCACACACACCCCACTTGACTGGCATCGGTTGAGCTCCCTTTTGAAAAAGAAAAAGATGCTTTGCATGAAGCACTCTCAAAAATACGCGTGCCTTTCCCGTCCCCTGGCTGACCCAGGGGAAGAAAAGTCCTCTGAGAGCCATGACTTGTTCATCTTGGTTCTTTTAGAGACACAGCGAGGGGACTCCAACCACAGTCTCCCTCGTTTCCACTCACTGGGCCACACACACCCCACTTGACTGGCATCGGTTGAGCTCCCTTTTGAAAAAGAAAAAGATGCTTTGCATGAAGCACTCTCAAAAATACGCGTGCCTTTCCCGTCCCCTGGCTGACCCAGGGGAAGAAAAGTCCTCTGAGAGCCATGACTTGTTCATCTTGGTTCTTTTAGAGACACAGCGAGGGGACTCCAACCACAGTCTCCCTCGTTGCCACTCACTGGGCCACACACACCCCACTTGACTGGCATCGGTTGAGCTCCCTTTTGAAAAAGAAAAAGATGCTTTGCATGAAGCACTCTCAAAAATACGCGTGCCTTTCCCGTCCCCTGGCTGACCCAGGGGAAGAAAAGTCCTCTGAGAGCCATGACTTGTTCATCTTGGTTCTTTTAGAGACACAGCGAGGGGACTCCAACCACAGTCTCCCTCGTTTCCACTCACTGGGCCACACACACCCCACTTGACTGGCATCGGTTGAGCTCCCTTTTGAAAAAGAAAAAGATGCTTTGCATGAAGCACTCTCAAAAATACGCGTGCCTTTCCCGTCCCCTGGCTGACCCAGGGGAAGAAAAGTCCTCTGAGAGCCATGACTTGTTCATCTTGGTTCTTTTAGAGACACAGCGAGGGGACTCCAACCACAGTCTCCCTCGTTGCCACTCACTGGGCCATACACACCCCACTTGACTGGCATCGGTTGAGCTCCCTTTTGAAAAAGAAAAAGATGCTTTGCATGAAGCACTCTCAAAAATACGCGTGCCTTTCCCGTCCCCTGGCTGACCCAGGGGAAGAAAAGTCCTCTGAGAGCCATGACTTGTTCATCTTGGTTCTTTTAGAGACACAGCGAGGGGACTCCAACCACAGTCTCCCTCGTTGCCACTCACTGGGCCACACACACCCCACTTGACTGGCATCGGTTGAGCTCCCTTTTGAAAAAGAAAAAGATGCTTTGCATGAAGCACTCTCAAAAATACGCGTGCCTTTCCCGTCCCCTGGCTGACCCAGGGGAAGAAAAGTCCTCTGAGAGCCATGACTTGTTCATCTTGGTTCTTTTAGAGACACAGCGAGGGGACTCCAACCACAGTCTCCCTCGTTTCCACTCACTGGGCCACACACACCCCACTTGACTGGCATCGGTTGAGCTCCCTTTTGAAAAAGAAAAAGATGCTTTGCATGAAGCACTCTCAAAAATACGCGTGCCTTTCCCGTCCCCTGGCTGACCCAGGGGAAGAAAAGTCCTCTGAGAGCCATGACTTGTTCATCTTGGTTCTTTTAGAGACACAGCGAGGGGACTCCAACCACAGTCTCCCTCGTTTCCACTCACTGGGCCACACACACCCCACTTGACTGGCATCGGTTGAGCTCCCTTTTGAAAAAGAAAAAGATGCTTTGCATGAAGCACTCTCAAAAATACGCGTGCCTTTCCCGTCCCCTGGCTGACCCAGGGGAAGAAAAGTCCTCTGAGAGCCATGACTTGTTCATCTTGGTTCTTTTAGAGACACAGCGAGGGGACTCCAACCACAGTCTCCCTCGTTGCCACTCACTGGGCCACACACACCCCACTTGACTGGCATCGGTTGAGCTCCCTTTTGAAAAAGAAAAAGATGCTTTGCATGAAGCACTCTCAAAAATACGCGTGCCTTTCCCGTCCCCTGGCTGACCCAGGGGAAGAAAAGTCCTCTGAGAGCCATGACTTGTTCATCTTGGTTCTTTTAGAGACACAGCGAGGGGACTCCAACCACAGTCTCCCTCGTTTCCACTCACTGGGCCACACACACCCCACTTGACTGGCATCGGTTGAGCTCCCTTTTGAAAAAGAAAAAGATGCTTTGCATGAAGCACTCTCAAAAATACGCGTGCCTTTCCCGTCCCCTGGCTGACCCAGGGGAAGAAAAGTCCTCTGAGAGCCATGAATTGTTCATCTTGGTTCTTTTAGAGACACAGCGAGGGGACTCCAACCACAGTCTCCCTCGTTTCCACTCACTGGGCCACACACACCCCACTTGACTGGCATCGGTTGAGCTCCCTTTTGAAAAAGAAAAAGATGCTTTGCATGAAGCACTCTCAAAAATACGCGTGCCTTTCCCGTCCCCTGGCTGACCCAGGGGAAGAAAAGTCCTCTGAGAGCCATGACTTGTTCATCTTGGTTCTTTTAGAGACACAGCGAGGGGACTCCAACCACAGTCTCCCTCGTTTCCACTCACTGGGCCACACACACCCCACTTGACTGGCATCGGTTGAGCTCCCTTTTGAAAAAGAAAAAGATGCTTTGCATGAAGCACTCTCAAAAATACGCGTGCCTTTCCCGTCCCCTGGCTGACCCAGGGGAAGAAAAGTCCTCTGAGAGCCATGACTTGTTCATCTTGGTTCTTTTAGAGACACAGCGAGGGGACTCCAACCACAGTCTCCCTCGTTGCCACTCACTGGGCCACACACACCCCACTTGACTGGCATCGGTTGAGCTCCCTTTTGAAAAAGAAAAAGATGCTTTGCATGAAGCACTCTCAAAAATACGCGTGCCTTTCCCGTCCCCTGGCTGACCCAGGGGAAGAAAAGTCCTCTGAGAGCCATGACTTGTTCATCTTGGTTCTTTTAGAGACACAGCGAGGGGACTCCAACCACAGTCTCCCTCGTTTCCACTCACTGGGCCACACACACCCCACTTGACTGGCATCGGTTGAGCTCCCTTTTGAAAAAGAAAAAGATGCTTTGCATGAAGCACTCTCAAAAATACGCGTGCCTTTCCCGTCCCCTGGCTGACCCAGGGGAAGAAAAGTCCTCTGAGAGCCATGACTTGTTCATCTTGGTTCTTTTAGAGACACAGCGAGGGGACTCCAACCACAGTCTCCCTCGTTGCCACTCACTGGGCCATACACACCCCACTTGACTGGCATCGGTTGAGCTCCCTTTTGAAAAAGAAAAAGATGCTTTGCATGAAGCACTCTCAAAAATACGCGTGCCTTTCCCGTCCCCTGGCTGACCCAGGGGAAGAAAAGTCCTCTGAGAGCCATGACTTGTTCATCTTGGTTCTTTTAGAGACACAGCGAGGGGACTCCAACCACAGTCTCCCTCGTTGCCACTCACTGGGCCACACACACCCCACTTGACTGGCATCGGTTGAGCTCCCTTTTGAAAAAGAAAAAGATGCTTTGCATGAAGCACTCTCAAAAATACGCGTGCCTTTCCCGTCCCCTGGCTGACCCAGGGGAAGAAAAGTCCTCTGAGAGCCATGACTTGTTCATCTTGGTTCTTTTAGAGACACAGCGAGGGGACTCCAACCACAGTCTCCCTCGTTTCCACTCACTGGGCCACACACACCCCACTTGACTGGCATCGGTTGAGCTCCCTTTTGAAAAAGAAAAAGATGCTTTGCATGAAGCACTCTCAAAAATACGCGTGCCTTTCCCGTCCCCTGGCTGACCCAGGGGAAGAAAAGTCCTCTGAGAGCCATGACTTGTTCATCTTGGTTCTTTTAGAGACACAGCGAGGGGACTCCAACCACAGTCTCCCTCGTTTCCACTCACTGGGCCACACACACCCCACTTGACTGGCATCGGTTGAGCTCCCTTTTGAAAAAGAAAAAGATGCTTTGCATGAAGCACTCTCAAAAATACGCGTGCCTTTCCCGTCCCCTGGCTGACCCAGGGGAAGAAAAGTCCTCTGAGAGCCATGACTTGTTCATCTTGGTTCTTTTAGAGACACAGCGAGGGGACTCCAACCACAGTCTCCCTCGTTGCCACTCACTGGGCCACACACACCCCACTTGACTGGCATCGGTTGAGCTCCCTTTTGAAAAAGAAAAAGATGCTTTGCATGAAGCACTCTCAAAAATACGCGTGCCTTTCCCGTCCCCTGGCTGACCCAGGGGAAGAAAAGTCCTCTGAGAGCCATGACTTGTTCATCTTGGTTCTTTTAGAGACACAGCGAGGGGACTCCAACCACAGTCTCCCTCGTTTCCACTCACTGGGCCACACACACCCCACTTGACTGGCATCGGTTGAGCTCCCTTTTGAAAAAGAAAAAGATGCTTTGCATGAAGCACTCTCAAAAATACGCGTGCCTTTCCCGTCCCCTGGCTGACCCAGGGGAAGAAAAGTCCTCTGAGAGCCATGACTTGTTCATCTTGGTTCTTTTAGAGACACAGCGAGGGGACTCCAACCACAGTCTCCCTCGTTTCCACTCACTGGGCCACACACACCCCACTTGACTGGCATCGGTTGAGCTCCCTTTTGAAAAAGAAAAAGATGCTTTGCATGAAGCACTCTCAAAAATACGCGTGCCTTTCCCGTCCCCTGGCTGACCCAGGGGAAGAAAAGTCCTCTGAGAGCCATGACTTGTTCATCTTGGTTCTTTTAGAGACACAGCGAGGGGACTCCAACCACAGTCTCCCTCGTTTCCACTCACTGGGCCACACACACCCCACTTGACTGGCATCGGTTGAGCTCCCTTTTGAAAAAGAAAAAGATGCTTTGCATGAAGCACTCTCAAAAATACGCGTGCCTTTCCCGTCCCCTGGCTGACCCAGGGGAAGAAAAGTCCTCTGAGAGCCATGACTTGTTCATCTTGGTTCTTTTAGAGACACAGCGAGGGGACTCCAACCACAGTCTCCCTCGTTTCCACTCACTGGGCCACACACACCCCACTTGACTGGCATCGGTTGAGCTCCCTTTTGAAAAAGAAAAAGATGCTTTGCATGAAGCACTCTCAAAAATACGCGTGCCTTTCCCGTCCCCTGGCTGACCCAGGGGAAGAAAAGTCCTCTGAGAGCCATGACTTGTTCATCTTGGTTCTTTTAGAGACACAGCGAGGGGACTCCAACCACAGTCTCCCTCGTTTCCACTCACTGGGCCACACACACCCCACTTGACTGGCATCGGTTGAGCTCCCTTTTGAAAAAGAAAAAGATGCTTTGCATGAAGCACTCTCAAAAATACGCGTGCCTTTCCCGTCCCCTGGCTGACCCAGGGGAAGAAAAGTCCTCTGAGAGCCATGACTTGTTCATCTTGGTTCTTTTAGAGACACAGCGAGGGGACTCCAACCACAGTCTCCCTCGTTTCCACTCACTGGGCCACACACACCCCACTTGACTGGCATCGGTTGAGCTCCCTTTTGAAAAAGAAAAAGATGCTTTGCATGAAGCACTCTCAAAAATACGCGTGCCTTTCCCGTCCCCTGGCTGACCCAGGGGAAGAAAAGTCCTCTGAGAGCCATGACTTGTTCATCTTGGTTCTTTTAGAGACACAGCGAGGGGACTCCAACCACAGTCTCCCTCGTTGCCACTCACTGGGCCATACACACCCCACTTGACTGGCATCGGTTGAGCTCCCTTTTGAAAAAGAAAAAGATGCTTTGCATGAAGCACTCTCAAAAATACGCGTGCCTTTCCCGTCCCCTGGCTGACCCAGGGGAAGAAAAGTCCTCTGAGAGCCATGACTTGTTCATCTTGGTTCTTTTAGAGACACAGCGAGGGGACTCCAACCACAGTCTCCCTCGTTGCCACTCACTGGGCCACACACACCCCACTTGACTGGCATCGGTTGAGCTCCCTTTTGAAAAAGAAAAAGATGCTTTGCATGAAGCACTCTCAAAAATACGCGTGCCTTTCCCGTCCCCTGGCTGACCCAGGGGAAGAAAAGTCCTCTGAGAGCCATGACTTGTTCATCTTGGTTCTTTTAGAGACACAGCGAGGGGACTCCAACCACAGTCTCCCTCGTTTCCACTCACTGGGCCACACACACCCCACTTGACTGGCATCGGTTGAGCTCCCTTTTGAAAAAGAAAAAGATGCTTTGCATGAAGCACTCTCAAAAATACGCGTGCCTTTCCCGTCCCCTGGCTGACCCAGGGGAAGAAAAGTCCTCTGAGAGCCATGACTTGTTCATCTTGGTTCTTTTAGAGACACAGCGAGGGGACTCCAACCACAGTCTCCCTCGTTTCCACTCACTGGGCCACACACACCCCACTTGACTGGCATCGGTTGAGCTCCCTTTTGAAAAAGAAAAAGATGCTTTGCATGAAGCACTCTCAAAAATACGCGTGCCTTTCCCGTCCCCTGGCTGACCCAGGGGAAGAAAAGTCCTCTGAGAGCCATGACTTGTTCATCTTGGTTCTTTTAGAGACACAGCGAGGGGACTCCAACCACAGTCTCCCTCGTTGCCACTCACTGGGCCACACACACCCCACTTGACTGGCATCGGTTGAGCTCCCTTTTGAAAAAGAAAAAGATGCTTTGCATGAAGCACTCTCAAAAATACGCGTGCCTTTCCCGTCCCCTGGCTGACCCAGGGGAAGAAAAGTCCTCTGAGAGCCATGACTTGTTCATCTTGGTTCTTTTAGAGACACAGCGAGGGGACTCCAACCACAGTCTCCCTCGTTTCCACTCACTGGGCCTCACACACCCCACTTGACTGGCATCGGTTGAGCTCCCTTTTGAAAAAGAAAAAGATGCTTTGCATGAAGCACTCTCAAAAATATGCGTGCCTTTCCCGTCCCCTGGCTGACCCAGGGGAAGAAAAGTCCTCTGAGAGCCATGACTTGTTCATCTTGGTTCTTTTAGAGACACAGCGAGGGGACTCCAACCACAGTCTCCCTCGTTTCCACTCACTGGGCCACACACACCCCACTTGACTGGCATCGGTTGAGCTCCCTTTTGAAAAAGAAAAAGATGCTTTGCATGAAGCACTCTCAAAAATACGCGTGCCTTTCCCGTCCCCTGGCTGACCCAGGGGAAGAAAAGTCCTCTGAGAGCCATGACTTGTTCATCTTGGTTCTTTTAGAGACACAGCGAGGGGACTCCAACCACAGTCTCCCTCGTTTCCACTCACTGGGCCACACACACCCCACTTGACTGGCATCGGTTGAGCTCCCTTTTGAAAAAGAAAAAGATGCTTTGCATGAAGCACTCTCAAAAATACGCGTGCCTTTCCCGTCCCCTGGCTGACCCAGGGGAAGAAAAGTCCTCTGAGAGCCATGACTTGTTCATCTTGGTTCTTTTAGAGACACAGCGAGGGGACTCCAACCACAGTCTCCCTCGTTTCCACTCACTGGGCCACACACACCCCACTTGACTGGCATCGGTTGAGCTCCCTTTTGAAAAAGAAAAAGATGCTTTGCATGAAGCACTCTCAAAAATACGCGTGCCTTTCCCGTCCCCTGGCTGACCCAGGGGAAGAAAAGTCCTCTGAGAGCCATGACTTGTTCATCTTGGTTCTTTTAGAGACACAGCGAGGGGACTCCAACCACAGTCTCCCTCGTTTCCACTCACTGGGCCACACACACCCCACTTGACTGGCATCGGTTGAGCTCCCTTTTGAAAAAGAAAAAGATGCTTTGCATGAAGCACTCTCAAAAATACGCGTGCCTTTCCCGTCCCCTGGCTGACCCAGGGGAAGAAAAGTCCTCTGAGAGCCATGACTTGTTCATCTTGGTTCTTTTAGAGACACAGCGAGGGGACTCCAACCACAGTCTCCCTCGTTTCCACTCACTGGGCCACACACACCCCACTTGACTGGCATCGGTTGAGCTCCCTTTTGAAAAAGAAAAAGATGCTTTGCATGAAGCACTCTCAAAAATACGCGTGCCTTTCCCGTCCCCTGGCTGACCCAGGGGAAGAAAAGTCCTCTGAGAGCCATGTCCACATTGTCAGTGGACAGACACGTGTGCTTATCTGCCAGCAGACCCACAGCAGCACTGAAGACAGGTTCCGAGAGAACGCTGGCTGCAGGACACGACAAGATCCCCAAGACGTACGTGGCGAGCTCAGGCAATTTATCAAGATTGGAAGCCAAGAATGAGCAGGGCTCAAGTTGCACATTAATGGAATCGATGTTTCCTTGCATATACTCATATATCTGTGTGTCCTCCTCTTTTTCCTTGTCCAGCTCTTTTGTTTTCGCATGAGTATATGTCCTTGTCACTTTCCCATGTGTTGTGAGTTGTTTGTGACCTTTTGGACACCTTTGAGGGTGTTTTCTAGGTGTTTTTCTGTGTTTGTGATTGCCTGCCATTGTTTCCTATGCAGTTCGAGTTCGGTTCGTCGAACGTTCGACGAACCGAACTCGAACGGGAGGTCCGTTCGGCGAACCAACCTCGAGCCGAACCGCGACCGGTTCGCTCATCTCTAATCGTTACTGCTGCAGTAACGATAATCGAGAATGGAGACCCATGTCACCGATGAGCGATTTTGCACGTTTTTGCAACGATGCAAAATCGCTCATCGGTGTCACACGCAGCAACATCGCTAATGCGGCCGGATGTGCGTCACAAATTCCGTGACCCCAACGACTCCGCATTAGCGATGTCGCAGCGTGTAAAGCCCCCTTTAGTGGGAGTGGTGTACAGGGTCTTAGCAGTAAAGAGTATTCCATATTTCTGCCAGATACCCACAGAGATATTGAAATCTGAAAAAAGAGACTTCTGCTCATTGAAGGTAAGAACTGCTCACATAGCGTTCAACTCCACAGCAAACGAGTGCTCTAGCACTGGCATCTCAGCAGGGATATTCCCCTACTACACATGTGTGTCTGGGTCGCTGTGACAGTTTACAGGACATAACTCAGGGCACCTAGACAGAAGGCAGAGGGACTACTTTCTATTTCTGGTGTAGAGCTTAGTACAATATATATATATATACTATTACATGTGACACATGTACCTTGTATTACCATTATTCGCTGTATATGAACCCCTTTTCTCCGGGCATTATTTGTCTATAGCATTTTTCACGAACCTGAGGCAACTGAGAACCCTTCAGTGAAGGAATTCCACTAACCCTCACAATACCAACCAGGGGCCTCCCTGCAGTAACTCAGGTAGTTGTACCCATTCTCTTTCCGCATTCTATGTGTTCTTCTTTCTTCTTTTTTTTCTTTTTTCTTCTTTTTATTTCTATCATGTAGTTCAGGGGTTTATAGATATATGTCCTGCATTTCATATTTCCTTTAGTGGTGCTTCTTACCCATTCTCATATCATTTACCCTAGTATTTCATGATCCTGAGGCGACTGAGAACCCTTTAATAAAGGAATCCTTTTTCACCTGAATTGTCAAGTGATACTTACCAGTGACTATCACGTAATGTTACAGGTAGTTCCATTTTCTTCCTCTTCTTTCTCTCCTTTCTTCTTTGTCACACGGTCCATTGTGTTATAGCCCACGTGTCATGATAACACTTGTACCATCTTTTCATTTAGATTCCACCTACAATTATTTACCGATTCCAGTTCTGGAATAGGCTTTCATCATCTACTCACTAGAATTCTCAAGTGCATAAGGTACTGAGACATATACATGTTCACACCATTATAAAGAACAAAGTATAAACATTGAGGTTTTTCTCACACCCATGTTCCTGTGTTCTTTGATATGATATGTGTTCATTTCCTTCACTATATAGGATTGCAAGTTTTCCATTTGTACCTTAATGGCAATGACGCTATACAATTGAACACATATCATCCTGTTATGAAATATAGGTGTGTATTTACCTGCTTGACTATTTTTGGTTGTTTGATCCAGAATGTTTCTCCAGATAGGTCATGTGGAAATTTTCTTTCCTCAGTACAAATGTTTTCACTATGGCTTTGGAAAAATTTTTTGTATGTGCCTCATGGTCATTTGACCCATTGTACTCTCAAGTAGCAATATATTGTACTGTTATGTTGTACTATGTACTAATTACGTGTTTATATGGTTTTGTAACCCTTTATGATCTTAGATAACTTTATCCTTGATAAAGACCTAAAAACAAGGTCGAAACGTTGGATGAATTATCCTTTTGCACAAATAAAGAATTTTCAGCATTCCAAGAGTTCTTTTCTTACGTTATTAATCACTATAGTGTACCAGAGCTATTTCTTTTGAATTGACTCTTATTTTTTCTGAGCACCTGCTATATACACAGTGAGCCAGACATATTCAATTTTCATTCAGAAGGCAGAGGGAAGCCTTAGCAGCTGAGCATATATCTTTGCTTGTGAGCATTAGAACAGGCCGGCGATTACAGGGTAACATGAAAAATGTCCAGCTTGCATTATGACTAGAACATGACAATATCCTTTTAAGTACTAACCTATGATGCGTTCCTAAGCAGTTGATGTTATATGTTCTACATTTCATTTTCTGCATACTTTACAAGTAGTAGAATTTGCTTTGATATAGGCAACTGGATTTTCACAATGAAAAGGCAAAGGATAACGCCCGAAAAAGACGCCATACATTATGTCAGTGCCATCACTGACAAACCTGGATTGACCATGAAATACGGTATGGAGAGCTGTTGTCATCGTATTAGATAGATAAGAATGATTATATGTATTGTAGAAATGTCTCCTATCATGTTCCCTAATTTTTTATTATGTCCACATCCTGGTCCCCATCTTGGACATCATAACAAACGTGCACTTTTTTGTTTAATTTACACATTGGACCATAGGAAAAATGACACTACAGCTACAGAGGTGACCGTCTGATAGCCCAGCTCGACTATCCATCTCTACTGAAGACCCTTTCAGCTATTTGAGAGTTGGGTGGAGAACATCATCTCTGAAAATAGGGTCCCACAGCTGCACCCCATCAGTGTGAGCAGGACTCTTAGGACTCTTAGAAGAGTCAATGCTCTGAGACCATGGGGGGCGCTTAGCCCCCTCACTTCGTCACTGAGGATGATTTCACTTTTCAGGGAATAGAGAGGGTGGTCCTTGTGGTGGACTGCAGGTATGGAGAGCTGTTGTCATCGTATTAGATAGATAAGAATGATTATATGTATTGTAGAAATGTCTCCTATCATGTTCCCTATTTTTTTATTATGTCCACATCCTGGTCCCCATCTTGGACATCATAACAAACGTGCACTTTTTTGTTTAATTTACACATTGGACCATAGGAAAAATGACACTACAGCTACAGAGGTGACCGTCTGATAGCCCATCTCGACTATCCATCTCTACTGAAGACCCTTTCAGCTTTTTGAGAGTTGGGTGGAGGACATCATCTCTGAAAATAGGGTCCCACAGCTGCACCCCATCAGTGTAAGCAGGACTCTTAGGACTCTTAGAAGAGTCAATGCTCTAAAACCATGGGGGGCGCTTAGCCCCCTCTCCTCGTCCCTGAGGATGATTTCATTTTTCAGGGATTAGAGAGGGTGGTCCTTGTGGTGGACTGCAGGTATGGAGAGCTGTTGTCATCGTATTAGATAGATAAGAATGATTATATGTATTGTAGAAATGTCTCCTATCATGTTCCCTAATTTCTTATTATGTCCACATCCTGGTCCCCATCTTGGACATCATAACAAATGTGCACTTTTTTGTTTAATTTACACATTGGACCATAGGAAAAATGACACTACAGCTACAGAGGTGACCGTCTGATAGCCCAGCTCGACTACCCATCTCTACTGAAGACCCTTTCAGCTTTTTGAGAGTTGGGTGGAGGACATCATCTCTGAAAATAGGGTCCCACAGCTTCACGCCATCAGTGTGAGCAGGACTCTTAGGACTCTTAGAAGAGTCAATGCTCTGGTACCATGGGGGGCGCTTGGCCCCCTCTCTTCGTCACTGAGGATGATTTCATTTTTCAGGGATTAGAGAGGGTGGTCCTTGTGGTGGACTGCAGGTATGGAGAGCTGTTGTCATCGTATTAGATAGATAAGAATGATTATATGTATTGTAGAAATGTCTCCTATCATGTTCCCTAATTTTTTATTATGTCCACATCCTGGTCCCCATCTTGGACATCATAACAAACGTGCACTTTTTTGTTTAATTTACACATTGGACCATAGGAAAAATGACACTACAGCTACAGAGGTGACCGTCTGATAGCCCAGCTCGACTATTCATCTCTACTGAAGACCCTTTCAGCTTTTTGAGAGTTGGGTGGAGGACATCATCTCTGAAAATAGGGTCCCACAGCTGCACCCCATCAGTGTGAGCAGGACTCTTAGGACTCTTAGAAGAGTTAATGCTCTGAGACCATGGGGGCGCTTAGCCCCCTCTCTTCGTCACTGAGGATGATTTCATTTTTCAGGGATTAGAGAGGGTGGTCCTTGTGGTGGACTGCAGGTATGGAGAGCTGTTGTCATCGTATTAGATAGATAAGAATGATTATATGTATTGTAGAAATGTCTCCTATCATGTTCCCTAATTTTTTATTATGCCCACATCCTGGTCCCCATCTTGGACATCATAACAAACGTGCACTTTTTTGTTTAATTTACACATTGGACCATAGGAAAAATGACACTACAGCTACAGAGGTGACCGTCTGATAGCCCAGCTCGACTATCCATCTCTACTGAAGACCCTTTCAGCTTTTTGAGAGTTGGGTGGAGGACATCATCTCTGAAAATAGGGTCCCACAGCTGCACCCCATCAGTGTGAGCAGGACTCTTAGGACTCTTAGAAGAGTTAATGCTCTGAGACCATGGGGGCGCTTAGCCCCCTCTCTTCGTCACTGAGGATGATTTCATTTTTCAGGGATTAGAGAGGGTGGTCCTTGTGGTGGACTGCAGGTATGGAGAGCTGTTGTCATCGTATTAGATAGATAAGAATGATTATATGTATTGTAGAAATGTCTCCTATCATGTTCCCTAATTTTTTATTATGTCCACATCCTGGTCCCCATCTTGGACATCATAACAAACGTGCACTTTTTTGTTTAATTTACACATTGGACCATAGGAAAAATGACACTACAGCTACAGAGGTGACCGTCTGATAGCCCAGCTCGACTATCCATCTCTACTGAAGACCCTTTCAGCTTTTTGAGAGTTGGGTGGAGGACATCATCTCTGAAAATAGGGTCCCACAGCTGCACCCCATCAGTGTGAGCAGGACTCTTAGGACTCTTAGAAGAGTCAATGCTCTGAGACCATTGGGGGCACTTAGCCCCCACTCTTCATCACTGAGGATGATTTCATTTTTCAGGGATTAGAGAGGGTGGTCCTTGTGGTGGACTGCAGATATGGAGAGCTGTTATCATCGTATTAGATAGATAAGAATGATTATATGTATTGTAGAAATGTCTAGTATCATGTTCCCTAATTTTTTATTATGTCCACATCCTGGTCCCCATCTTGGACATCATAACAAACGTGCACTTTTTTGTTTAATTTACACATTGGACCATAGGAAAAATGACACTACAGCTACAGAGGTGACCGTCTGATAGCCCAGCTCGACTATCCATCTCTACTGAAGACCCTTTCAGCTTTTTGAGAGTTGGGTGGAGGACATCATCTCTGAAAATAGGGTCCCACAGCTGCACCCCATCAGTGTGAGCAGGACTCTGAGGACTCTTAGAAGAGTCAATGCTCTGAGACCATGGGGGGCGCTTAGCCCCCTCTCTTTGTCACTGAGGATGATTTCATTTTTCAGGGATTAGAGAGGGTGGTCCTTGTGGTGGACTGCAGGTATGGAGAGCTGTTGTCATCGTATTAGATAGATAAGAATGATTATATGTATTGTAGAAATGTCTCCTATCATGTTCCCTATTTTTTTATTATGTCCACATCCTGGTCCCCATCTTGGAAATCATAACAAACGTGCACTTTTTTGTTTAATTTACACATTGGACCATAGGAAAAATGACACTACAGCTACAGAGGTGACCGTCTGATAGCCCAGCTCGACTATCCATCTCTACTGAAGACCCTTTCAGCTTTTTGAGAGTTGGGTGGAGGACATCATCTCTGAAAATAGGGTCCCACAGCTGCACCCCATCAGTGTGAGCAGGAATCTTAGGACTCTTAGAAGAGTCAATGCTCTGAGACCATGGGGGGCGCTTAGCCCCCTCTCTTCGTCACTGAGGATGATTTCATTTTTCAGGGATTAGAGAGAGTGGTCCTTGTGGTGGACTGCAGGTATGGAGAGCTGTTGTGATCGTATTAGATAGATAAGAATGATTATATGTATTGTAGAAATGTCTCCTATCATGTTCCCTAATTTTTTATTATGTCCACATCCTGGTCCCCATCTTGGACATCATAACAAACGTGCACTTTTTTGTTTAATTTACACATTGGACCATAGGAAAAATGACACTACAGCTACAGAGGTGACCGTCTGATAGCCCAGCTCGACTATCCATCTCTACTGAAGACCCTTTCAGCTTTTTGAGAGTTGGGTGGAGAACATCATCTCTGAAAATAGGGTCCCACAGCTGCACCCCATCAGTGTGAGCAGGACTCTTAGGACTCTTAGAAGAGTCAATGCTCTGAGACCATGGGGGGCGCTTAGCCCCCTCTCTTCGTCACTGAGGATGATTTCACTTTTCAGGGAATAGAGAGGGTAATCCTTGTGGTGGACTGCAGGTATGGAGAGCTGTTGTCATCGTATTAGATAGATAAGAATGATTATATGTATTGTAGAAATGTCTCCTATCATGTTCCCTATTTTTTTATTATGTCCACATCCTGGTCCCCATCTTGGAAATCATAACAAACTTGCACTTTTTTGTTTAATTTACACATTGGACCATAGGAAAAATGACACTACAGCTACAGAGGTGACCGTCTGATAGCCCAGCTCGACTATCCATCTCTACTGAAGACCCTTTCAGCTTTTTGAGAGTTGGGTGGAGGACATCATCTCTGAAAATAGGGTCCCACAGCTGCACCCCATCAGTGTGAGCAGGAATCTTAGGACTCTTAGAAGAGTCAATGCTCTGAGACCATGGGGGGCGCTTAGCCCCCTCTCTTCGTCACTGAGGATGATTTCATTTTTCAGGGATTAGAGAGAGTGGTCCTTGTGGTGGACTGCAGGTATGGAGAGCTGTTGTGATCGTATTAGATAGATAAGAATGATTATATGTATTGTAGAAATGTCTCCTATCATGTTCCCTAATTTTTTATTATGTCCACATCCTGGTCCCCATCTTGAACATCATAACAAACGTGCACTTTTTTGTTTAATTTACACATTGGACCATAGGAAAAATGACACTACAGCTACAGAGGTGACCGTCTGATAGCCCAGCTCGACTATCCATCTCTACTGAAGACCCTTTCAGCTTTTTGAGAGTTGGGTGGAGGACATCATCTCTGAAAATAGGGTCCCACACCTGCACCCCATCAGTGTAAGCAGGACTCTTAGGACTCTTAGAAGAGTCAATGCTCTAAAACCATGGGGGGCGCTTAGCCCCCTCTCTTCGTCCCTGAGGATGATTTCATTTTTCAGGGATTAGAGAGGGTGGTCCTTGTGGTGGACTGCAGGTATGGAGAGCTGTTGTCATCGTATTAGATAGATAAGAATGATTATATGTATTGTAGAAATGTCTCCTATCATGTTCCCTAATTTCTTATTATGTCCACATCCTGGTCCCCATCTTGGACATCATAACAAACGTGCACTTTTTTGTTTAATTTACACATTGGACCATAGGAAAAATGACACTACAGCTACAGAGGTGACCGTCTGATAGCCCAGCTCGACTATCCATCTCTACTGAAGACCCTTTCAGCTTTTTGAGAGTTGGGTGGAGGACATCATCTCTGAAAATAGGGTCCCACAGCTTCACCCCATCAGTGTGAGCAGGACTCTTA
Organism: Anomaloglossus baeobatrachus; assembly: GCF_048569485.1. Classification (NCBI taxonomy): domain Eukaryota; kingdom Metazoa; phylum Chordata; class Amphibia; order Anura; family Aromobatidae; genus Anomaloglossus; species Anomaloglossus baeobatrachus. The sequence goes on along the minus strand of NW_027441979.1, from coordinate 245,790 downwards.
GGACTCTTAGAAGAGTCAATGCTCTGGTACCATGGGGGGCGCTTGGCCCCCTCTCTTCGTCACTGAGGATGATTTCATTTTTCAGGGATTAGAGAGGGTGGTCCTTGTGGTGGACTGCAGGTATGGAGAGCTGTTGTGATCGTATTAGATAGATAAGAATGATTATATGTATTGTAGAAATGTCTCCTATCATGTTCCCTAATTTTTTATTATGTCCACATCCTGGTCCCCATCTTGGACATCATAACAAACGTGCACTTTTTTGTTTAATTTACACATTGGGCCATAGGAAAAATGACACTACAGCTACAGAGGTGACCGTCTGATAGCCCAGCTCGACTATCCATCTCTACTGAAGACCCTTTCAGCTTTTTGAGAGTTGGGTGGAGGACATCATCTCTGAAAATAGGGTCCCACAGCTGCACCCCATCAGTGTGAGCAGGACTCTTAGGACTCTTAGAAGAGTTAATGCTCTGAGACCATGGGGGCGCTTAGCCCCCTCTCTTCGTCACTGAGGATGATTTCATTTTTCAGGGATTAGAGAGGGTGGTCCTTGTGGTGGACTGCAGGTATGGAGAGCTGTTGTTATCGTATTAGATAGATAAGAATGATTATATGTATTGTAGAAATGTCTCCTATCATGTTCCCTAATTTTTTATTATGTCCACATCCTGGTCCCCATCTTGGACATCATAACAAACGTGCACTTTTTTGTTTAATTTACACATTGGACCAAAGGAAAAATGACACTACAGCTACAGAGGTGACCGTCTGATAGCCCAGCTCGACTATCCATCTCTACTGAAGACCCTTTCAGCTTTTTGAGAGTTGGGTGGAGGACATCATCTCTGAAAATAGGGTCCCACAGCTGCACCCCATCAGTGTGAGCAGGACTCTTAGGACTCTTAGAAGAGTCAATGCTCTGAGACCATTGGGGGCACTTAGCCCCCTCTCTTCGTCACTGAGGATGATTTCATTTTTCAGGGATTAGAGAGGGTGGTCCTTGTGGTGGACTGCAGGTATGGAGAGCTGTTATCATGGTATTAGGTAGATAAGAATGATTATATGTATTGTAGAAATGTCTCCTATCATGTTCCCTAATTTTTTATTATGTCCACATCCTGGTCCCCATCTTGGACATCATAACAAACGTGCACTTTTTTGTTTAATTTACACATTGGACCATAGGAAAAATGACACTACAGCTACAGAGGTGACCGTCTGATAGCCCAGCTCGACAATCCATCTCTACTGAAGACCCTTTCAGCTTTTTGAGAGTTGGGTGGAGGACATCATCTCTGAAAATAGGGTCCCACAGCTGCACCCCATCAGTGTGAGCAGGACTCTTAGGACTCTTAGAAGAGTCAATGCTCTGAGACCATGGGGGGCGCCTAGCCCCCTCTCTTCGTCACTGAGGATGATTTCATTTTTCAGGGATTAGAGAGGGTGGTCCTTGTGGTGGACTGCAGGTATGGAGAGCTGTTGTCATCGTATTAAATAGATAAGAATGATTATATGTATTGTAGAAATGTCTCCTATCATGTTCCCTAATTTTTTATTATGTCCACATCCTGGTCCCCATCTTGGACATCATAACAAACGTGCACTTTTTTGTTTAATTTACACATTGGACCAAAGGAAAAATGACACTACAGCTACAGAGGTGACCGTCTGATAGCCCAGCTCGACTATCCATCTCTACTGAAGACCCTTTCAGCTTTTTGAGAGTTGGGTGGAGGACATCATCTCTGAAAATAGGGTCCCACAGCTGCACCCCATCAGTGTGAGCAGGACTCTTAGGACTCTTAGAAGAGTCAATGCTCTGAGACCATGGGGGGCGCTTAGCCCCCTCTCTTCGTCACTGAGGATGATTTCATTTTTCAGGGATTAGAGAGGGTGGTCCTTGTGGTGGACTGCAGGTATGGAGAGCTGTTGTCATCGTATTAAATAGATAAGAATGATTATATGTATTGTAGAAATGTCTCCTATCATGTTCCCTAATTTTTTATTATGTCCACATCCTGGTCCCCATCTTGGACATCATAACAAACGTGCACTCTTTTGTTTAATTTACACATTGGACCATAGGAAAAATGACACTACAGCTACAGAGGTGACCGTCTGATAGCCCAGCTCGACTATCCATCTCTACTGAAGACCCTTTCAGCTTTTTGAGAGTTGGGTGGAGAACATCATCTCTGAAAATAGGGTCCCACAGCTGCACCCCATCAGTGTGAGGAGGACTCTTAGGACTCTTAGAAGAGTCAATGCTCTGAGACCATGGGGGGCGCTTAGCCCCCTCTCCTCGTCACTGAGGATGATTTCACTTTTCAGGGAATAGAGAGGGTGGTCCTTGTGGTGGACTGCAGGTATGGAGAGCTGTTGTCATCGTATTAGATAGATAAGAATGATTATATGTATTGTAGAAATGTCTCCTATCATGTTCCCTATTTTTTTATTATGTCCACATCCTGGTTCCCATCTTGGAAATCATAACAAACGTGCACTTTTTTGTTTAATTTACAAATTGGACAATAGGAAAAATGACACTACAGCTACAGAGGTGACCGTCTGATAGCCCAGCTCGACTATCCATCTCTACTGAAGACCCTTTCAGCTTTTTGAGAGTTGGGTGGAGGACATCATCTCTGAAAATAGGGTCCCACAGCTGCACCCCATCAGTGTGAGCAGGACTCTTAGGACTCTTAGAAGAGTCAATGCTCTGGTACCATGGGGGGCGCTTGGCCCCCTCTCTTCGTCACTGAGGATGATTTCATTTTTCAGGGATTAGAGAGGGTGGTCCTTGTGGTGGACTGCAGGTATGGAGAGCTGTTGTCATCGTATTAGATAGATAAGAATGATTATATGTATTGTAGAAATGTCTCCTATCATGTTCCCTAATTTTTTATTATGTCCACATCCTGGTCCCCATCTTGGACATCATAACAAACGTGCACTTTTTTGTTTAATTTCCACATTGGACCATAGGAAAAATGACACTACAGCTACAGAGGTGACCGTCTGATAGCCCAGCTCGACTATCCATCTCTACTGAAGACCCTTTCAGCTTTTTGAGAGTTGGGTGGAGGACATCATCTCTGAAAATAGGGTCCCACAGCTGCACCCCATCAGTGTGAGCAGGACTCTTAGGACTCTTAGAAGAGTTAATGCTCTGAGACCATGGGGGCGCTTAGCCCCCTCTCTTCGTCACTGAGGATGATTTTATTTTTCAGGGATTAGAGAGGGTGGTCCTTGTGGTGGACTGCAGGTATGGAGAGCTGTTGTCATCGTATTAGATAGATAAGAATGATTATATGTATTGTAGAAATGTCTCCTATCATGTTCCCTAATTTTTTATTATGTCCACATCCTGGTCCCCATCTTGGACATCATAACAAACGTGCACTTTTTTGTTTAATTTACACATTGGACCATAGGAAAAATGACACTACAGCTACAGAGGTGACCGTCTGATAGCCCAGCTCGACTATTCATCTCTACTGAAGACCCTTTCAGCATTTTGAGAGTTGGGTGGAGGACATCATCTCTGAAAATAGGGTCCCACAGCTGCACCCCATCAGTGTGAGCAGGACTCTTAAGACTCTTAGAAGAGTCAATGCTCTGAGACCATGGGGGGCGCTTAGCCCCCTCTCTTCGTCACTGAGGATGATTTCACTTTTCAGGGAATAGAGAGGGTGGTCCTTGTGGTGGACTGCAGGTATGGAGAGCTGTTGTCATCGTATTAGATAGATAAGAATGATTATATGTATTGTAGAAATGTCTCCTATCATGTTCCCTATTTTTTTATTATGTCCACATCCTGGTCCCCATCTTGGAAATCATAACAAACGTGCACTTTTTTGTTTAATTTACACATTGGACCATAGGAAAAATGACACTACAGCTACAGAGGTGACCGTCTGATAGCCCAGCTCGACTATCCATCTCTACTGAAGACCCTTTCAGCTTTTTGAGAGTTGGGTGGAGGACATCATCTCTGAAAATAGGGTCCCACAGCTGCACCCCATCAGTGTGAGCAGGAATCTTAGGACTCTTAGAAGAGTCAATGCTCTGAGACCATGGGGGGCGCTTAGCCCCCTCTCTTCGTCACTGAGGATGATTTCATTTTTCAGGGATTAGAGAGAGTGGTCCTTGTGGTGGACTGCAGGTATGGAGAGCTGTTGTGATCGTATTAGATAGATAAGAATGATTATATGTATTGTAGAAATGTCTCCTATCATGTTCCCTAATTTTTTATTATGTCCACATCCTGGTCCCCATCTTGGACATCATAACAAACGTGCACTTTTTTGTTTAATTTACACATTGGACCATAGGAAAAATGACACTACAGCTACAGAGGTGACCGTCTGATAGCCCAGCTCGACTATCCATCTCTACTGAAGACCCTTTCAGCTTTTTGAGAGTTGGGTGGAGAACATCATCTCTGAAAATAGGGTCCCACAGCTGCACCCCATCAGTGTGAGCAGGACTCTTAGGACTCTTAGAAGAGTCAATGCTCTGAGACCATGGGGGGCGCTTAGCCCCCTCTCTTCGTCACTGAGGATGATTTCACTTTTCAGGGAATAGAGAGGGTGGTCCTTGTGGTGGACTGCAGGTATGGAGAGCTGTTGTCATCGTATTAGATAGATAAGAATGATTATATGTATTGTAGAAATGTCTGCTATCATGTTCCCTATTTTTTTATTATGTCCACATCCTGGTCCCCATCTTGGAAATCATAACAAACGTGCACTTTTTTGTTTAATTTACACATTGGACCATAGGAAAAATGACACTACAGCTACAGAGGTGACCGTCTGATAGCCCAGCTCGACTATCCATCTCTACTGAAGACCCTTTCAGCTTTTTGAGAGTTGGGTGGAGGACATCATCTCTGAAAATAGGGTCCCACAGCTGCACCCCATCAGTGTAAGCAGGACTCTTAGGACTCTTAGAAGAGTCAATGCTCTAAAACCATGGGGGGCGCTTAGCCCCCTCTCTTCGTCCCTGAGGATGATTTCATTTTTCAGGGATTAGAGAGGGTGGTCCTTGTGGTGGACTGCAGGTATGGAGAGCTGTTGTCATCGTATTAGATAGATAAGAATGATTATATGTATTGTAGAAATGTCTCCTATCATGTTCCCTAATTTCTTATTATGTCCACATCCTGGTCCCCATCTTGGACATCATAACAAACGTGCACTTTTTTGTTTAATTTACACATTGGACCATAGGAAAAATGACACTACAGCTACACAGGTGACCGTCTGATAGCCCAGCTCGACTATCCATCTCTACTGAAGACCCTTTCAGCTTTTTGAGAGTTGGGTGGAGGACATCATCTCTGAAAATAGGGTCCCACAGCTTCACCCCATCAGTGTGAGCAGGACTCTTAGGACTCTTAGAAGAGTCAATGCTCTGGTACCATGGGGGGCGCTTGGCCCCCTCTCTTCGTCACTGAGGATGATTTCATTTTTCAGGGATTAGAGAGGGTGGTCCTTGTGGTGGACTGCAGGTATGGAGAGCTGTTGTGATCGTATTAGATAGATAAGAATGATTATATGTATTGTAGAAATGTCTCCTATCATGTTCCCTAATTTTTTATTATGTCCACATCCTGGTCCCCATCTTGGACATCATAACAAACGTGCACTTTTTTGTTTAATTTACACATTGGGCCATAGGAAAAATGACACTACAGCTACAGAGGTGACCGTCTGATAGCCCAGCTCGACTATCCATCTCTACTGAAGACCCTTTCAGCTTTTTGAGAGTTGGGTGGAGGACATCATCTCTGAAAATAGGGTCCCACAGCTGCACCCCATCAGTGTGAGCAGGACTCTTAGGACTCTTAGAAGAGTCAATGCTCTGAGACCATTGGGGGCACTTAGCCCCCTCTCTTCGTCACTGAGGATGATTTCATTTTTCAGGGATTAGAGAGGGTGGTCCTTGTGGTGGACTGCAGGTATGGAGAGCTGTTATCATGGTATTAGGTAGATAAGAATGATTATATGTATTGTAGAAATGTCTCCTATCATGTTCCCTAATTTTTTATTATGTCCACATCCTGGTCCCCATCTTGGACATCATAACAAACGTGCACTTTTTTGTTTAATTTACACATTGGACCATAGGAAAAATGACACTACAGCTACAGAGGTGACCGTCTGATAGCCCAGCTCGACAATCCATCTCTACTGAAGACCCTTTCAGCTTTTTGAGAGTTGGGTGGAGGACATCATCTCTGAAAATAGGCTCCCACAGCTGCACCCCATCAGTGTGAGCAGGACTCTTAGGACTCTTAGAAGAGTCAATGCTCTGAGACCATGGGGGGCGCTTAGCCCCCTCTCTTCGTCACTGAGGATGATTTCATTTTTCAGGGATTAGAGAGGGTGGTCCTTGTGGTGGACTGCAGGTATGGAGAGCTGTTGTGATCGTATTAAATAGATAAGAATGATTATATGTATTGTAGAAATGTCTCCTATCATGTTCCCTAATTTTTTATTATGTCCACATCCTGGTCCCCATCTTGGACATCATAACAAACGTGCACTTTTTTGTTTAATTTACACATTGGGCCATAGGAAAAATGACACTACAGCTACAGAGGTGACCGTCTGATAGCCCAGCTCGACTATCCATCTCTACTGAAGACCCTTTCAGCTTTTTGAGAGTTGGGTGGAGGACATCATCTCTGAAAATAGGATCCCACAGCTGCACCCCATCAGTGTGAGCAGGACTCTTAGGACTCTTAGAAGAGTTAATGCTCTGAGACCATGGGGGCGCTTAGCCCCCTCTCTTCGTCACTGAGGATGATTTCATTTTTCAGGGATTAGAGAGGGTGGTCCTTGTGGTGGACTGCAGGTATGGAGAGCTGTTGTCATCGTATTAGATAGATAAGAATGATTATATGTATTGTAGAAATGTCTCCTATCATGTTCCCTAATTTTTTATTATGTCCACATCCTGGTCCCCATCTTGGACATCATAACAAACGTGCACTTTTTTGTTTAATTTACACATTGGACCAAAGGAAAAATGACACTACAGCTACAGAGGTGACCGTCTGATAGCCCAGCTCGACTATCCATCTCTACTGAAGACCCTTTCAGCTTTTTGAGAGTTGGGTGGAGGACATCATCTCTGAAAATAGGGTCCCACAGCTGCACCCCATCAGTGTGAGCAGGACTCTTAGGACTCTTAGAAGAGTCAATGCTCTGAGACCATTGGGGGCACTTAGCCCCCTCTCTTCGTCACTGAGGATGATTTCATTTTTCAGGGATTAGAGAGGGTGGTCCTTGTGGTGGACTGCAGGTATGGAGAGCTGTTATCATGGTATTAGGTAGATAAGAATGATTATATGTATTGTAGAAATGTCTCCTATCATGTTCCCTAATTTTTTATTATGTCCACATCCTGGTCCCCATCTTGGACATCATAACAAACGTGCACTTTTTTGTTTAATTTACACATTGGACCATAGGAAAAATGACACTACAGCTACAGAGGTGACCGTCTGATAGCCCAGCTCGACAATCCATCTCTACTGAAGACCCTTTCAGCTTTTTGAGAGTTGGGTGGAGGACATCATCTCTGAAAATAGGGTCCCACAGCTGCACCCCATCAGTGTGAGCAGGACTCTTAGGACTCTTAGAAGAGTCAATGCTCTGAGACCATGGGGGGCGCTTAGCCCCCTCTCTTCGTCACTGAGGATGATTTCATTTTTCAGGGATTAGAGAGGGTGGTCCTTGTGGTGGACTGCAGGTATGGAGAGCTGTTGTCATCGTATTAAATAGATAAGAATGATTATATGTATTGTAGAAATGTCTCCTATCATGTTCCCTAATTTTTTATTATGTCCACATCCTGGTCCCCATCTTGGACATCATAACAAACGTGCACTTTTTTGTTTAATTTACACATTGGACCATAGGAAAAATGACACTACAGCTACAGAGGTGACCGTCTGATAGCCCAGCTCGACTATCCATCTCTACTGAAGACCCTTTCAGCTTTTTGAGAGTTGGGTGGAGAACATCATCTCTGAAAATAGGGTCCCACAGCTGCACCCCATCAGTGTGAGCAGGACTCTTAGGACTCTTAGAAGAGTCAATGCTCTGAGACCATGGGGGGCGCTTAGCCCCCTCTCCTCGTCACTGAGGATGATTTCACTTTTCAGGGAATAGAGAGGGTGGTCCTTGTGGTGGACTGCAGGTATGGAGAGCTGTTGTCATCGTATTAGATAGATAAGAATGATTATATGTATTGTAGAAATGTCTCCTATCATGTTCCCTATTTTTTTATTATGTCCACATCCTGGTTCCCATCTTGGAAATCATAACAAACGTGCACTTTTTTGTTTAATTTACAAATTGGACAATAGGAAAAATGACACTACAGCTACAGAGGTGACCGTCTGATAGCCCAGCTCGACTATCCATCTCTACTGAAGACCCTTTCAGCTTTTTGAGAGTTGGGTGGAGGACATCATCTCTGAAAATAGGGTCCCAGAGCTGCACCCCATCAGTGTGAGCAGGACTCTTAGGACTCTTAGAAGAGTCAATGCTCTGGTACCATGGGGGGCGCTTGGCCCCCTCTCTTCGTCACTGAGGATGATTTCATTTTTCAGGGATTAGAGAGGGTGGTCCTTGTGGTGGACTGCAGGTATGGAGAGCTGTTGTCATCGTATTAGATAGATAAGAATGATTATATGTATTGTAGAAATGTCTCCTATCATGTTCCCTAATTTTTTATTATGTCCACATCCTGGTCCCCATCTTGGACATCATAACAAACGTGCACTTTTTTGTTTAATTTCCACATTGGACCATAGGAAAAATGACACTACAGCTACAGAGGTGACCGTCTGATAGCCCAGCTCGACTATCCATCTCTACTGAAGACCCTTTCAGCTTTTTGAGAGTTGGGTGGAGGACATCATCTCTGAAAATAGGGTCCCACAGCTGCACCCCATCAGTGTGAGCAGGACTCTTAGGACTCTTAGAAGAGTTAATGCTCTGAGACCATGGGGGCGCTTAGCCCCCTCTCTTCGTCACTGAGGATGATTTCATTTTTCAGGGATTAGAGAGGGTGGTCCTTGTGGTGGACTGCAGGTATGGAGAGCTGTTGTCATCGTATTAGATAGATAAGAATGATTATATGTATTGTAGAAATGTCTCCTATCATGTTCCCTAATTTTTTATTATGTCCACATCCTGGTCCCCATCTTGGACATCATAACAAACGTGCACTTTTTTGTTTAATTTACACATTGGACCATAGGAAAAATGACACTACAGCTACAGAGGTGACCGTCTGATAGCCCAGCTCGACTATTCATCTCTACTGAAGACCCTTTCAGCATTTTGAGAGTTGGGTGGAGGACATCATCTCTGAAAATAGGGTCCCACAGCTGCACCCCATCAGTGTGAGCAGGACTCTTAAGACTCTTAGAAGAGTCAATGCTCTGAGACCATTGGGGGCACTGAGCCCCCTCTCTTCGTCACTGAGGATGATTTCATTTTTCAGGGTTTAGAGAGGGTGGTCCTTGTGGTGGACTGCAGGTATGGAGAGCTGTTATCATCGTATTAGATAGATAAGAATGATTATATGTATTGTAGAAATGTCTCCTATCATGTTCCCTAATTTTTTATTATGTCCACATCCTGGTCCCCATCTTGGACATCATAACAAACGTGCACTTTTTTGTTTAATTTACACATTGGACCATAGGAAAAATGACACTACAGCTACAGAGGTGACCGTCTGATAGCCCAGCTCGACTATCCATCTCTACTGAAGACCCTTTCAGCTTTTTGAGAGTTGGGTGGAGGACATCATCTCTGAAAATAGGGTCCCACAGCTTCACCCCATCAGTGTGAGCAGGACTCTTAGGACTCTTAGAAGAGTCAATGCTCTGGTACCATGGGGGGCGCTTGGCCCCCTCTCTTCGTCACTGAGGATGATTTCATTTTTCAGGGATTAGAGAGGGTGGTCCTTGTGGTGGACTGCAGGTATGTAGAGCTGTTGTCATCGTATTAGATAGATAAGAATGATTATATGTATTGTAGAAATGTCTCCTATCATGTTCCCTAATTTTTTATTATGTCCACATCCTGGTCCCCATCTTGGACATCATAACAAACGTGCACTTTTTTGTTTAATTTACACATTGGACCATAGTAAAAATGACACTACAGCTACAGAGGTGACCGTCTGATAGCCCAGCTCGACTATCCATCTCTACTGAAGACCCTTTCAGCTTTCTGAGAGTTGGGTGGAGGACATCATCTCTGAAAATAGGGTCCCACAGCTGCACCCCATAAGTGTGAGCAGGACTCTTAGGACTCTTAGAAGAGTTAATGCTCTGAGACCATGGGGGCGCTTAGCCCCCTCTCTTCGTCACTGAGGATGATTTCATTTTTCAGGGATTAGAGAGGGTGGTCCTTGTGGTGGACTGCAGGTATAGAGAGCTGTTGTCATCGTATTAGATAGATAAGAATGATTATATGTATTGTAGAAATGTCTCCTATCATGTTCCCTAATTTTTTATTATGTCCACATCCTGGTCCCCATCTTGGACATCATAACAAACGTGCACTTTTTTGTTTAATTTACACATTGGACCATAGGAAAAATGACACTACAGCTACAGAGGTGACCGTCTGATAGCCCAGCTCGACTATTCATCTCTACTGAAGACCCTTTCAGCATTTTGAGAGTTGGGTGGAGGACATCATCTCTGAAAATAGGGTCCCACAGCTGCACCCCATCAGTGTGAGCAGGACTCTTAAGACTCTTAGAAGAGTCAATGCTCTGAGACCATTGGGGGCACTGAGCCCCCTCTCTTCGTCACTGAGGATGATTTCATTTTTCAGGGTTTAGAGAGGGTGGTCCTTGTGGTGGACTGCAGGTATGGAGAGCTGTTATCATCGTATTAGATAGATAAGAATGATTATATGTATTGTAGAAATGTCTCCTATCATGTTCCCTAATTTTTTATTATGTCCACATCCTGGTCCCCATCTTGGACATCATAACAAACGTGCACTTTTTTGTTTAATTTACACATTGGACCATAGGAAAAATGACACTACAGCTACAGAGGTGACCGTCTGATAGCCCAGCTCGACTATCCATCTCTACTGAAGACCCTTTCAGCTTTTTGAGAGTTGGGTGGAGGACATCATCTCTGAAAATAGGGTCCCACAGCTTCACCCCATCAGTGTGAGCAGGACTCTTAGGACTCTTAGAAGAGTCAATGCTCTGGTACCATGGGGGGCGCTTGGCCCCCTCTCTTCGTCACTGAGGATGATTTCATTTTTCAGGGATTAGAGAGGGTGGTCCTTGTGGTGGACTGCAGGTATGTAGAGCTGTTGTCATCGTATTAGATAGATAAGAATGATTATATGTATTGTAGAAATGTCTCCTATCATGTTCCCTAATTTTTTATTATGTCCACATCCTGGTCCCCATCTTGGACATCATAACAAACGTGCACTTTTTTGTTTAATTTACACATTGGACCATAGTAAAAATGACACTACAGCTACAGAGGTGACCGTCTGATAGCCCAGCTCGACTATCCATCTCTACTGAAGACCCTTTCAGCTTTCTGAGAGTTGGGTGGAGGACATCATCTCTGAAAATAGGGTCCCACAGCTGCACCCCATAAGTGTGAGCAGGACTCTTAGGACTCTTAGAAGAGTTAATGCTCTGAGACCATGGGGGCGCTTAGCCCCCTCTCTTCGTCACTGAGGATGATTTCATTTTTCAGGGATTAGAGAGGGTGGTCCTTGTGGTGGACTGCAGGTATGGAGAGCTGTTGTCATCGTATTAGATAGATAAGAATGATTATCTGTATTGTAGAAATGTCTCCTATCATGTTCCCTAATTTTTTATTATGTCCACATCCTGGTCCCCATCTTGGACATCATAACAAACGTGCACTTTTTTGTTTAATTTACACATTGGACCATAGGAAAAATGACACTACAGCTACAGAGGTGACCGTCTGATAGCCCAGCTCGACTATCCATCTCTACTGAAGACCCTTTCAGCTTTTTGAGAGTTGGGTGGAGGACATCATCTCTGAAAATAGGGTCCCACAGCTGCACCCCATCAGTGTGAGCAGGACTCTTAGGACTCTTAGAAGAGTCAATGCTCTGAGACCATTGGGGGAACTTAGCCCCCTCTCTTCGTCACTGAGGATGATTTCATTTTTCAGGGATTAGAGAGGGTGGTCCTTGTGGTGGACTGCAGGTATGGAGAGCTGTTATCATCGTATTAGATAGATAAGAATGATTATATGTATTGTAGAAATGTCTCCTATCATGTTCCCTAATTTTTTATTATGTCCACATCCTGGTCCCCATCTTGGACATCATAACAAACGTGCACTTTTTTGTTTAATTTACACATTGGACCATAGGAAAAATGACACTATAGCTACAGAGGTGACCGTCTGATAGCCCAGCTCGACAATCCATCTCTACTGAAGACCCTTTCAGCTTTTTGAGAGTTGGGTGGAGGACATCATCTCTGAAAATAGGGTCCCACAGCTGCACCCCATCAGTGTGAGCAGGACTCTTAGGACTCTTAGAAGAGTCAATGCTCTGAGACCATGGGGGGCGCTTAGCCCCCTCTCTTCGTCACTGAGGATGATTTCATTTTTCAGGGATTAGAGAGGGTGGTCCTTGTGGTGGACTGCAGGTATGGAGAGCTGTTGTCATCGTATTAAATAGATAAGAATGATTATATGTATTGTAGAAATGTCTCCTATCATGTTCCCTAATTTTTTATTATGTCCACATCCTGGTCCCCATCTTGGACATCATAACAAACGTGCACTTTTTTGTTTAATTTACACATTGGACCATAGGAAAAATGACACTACAGCTACAGAGGTGACCGTCTGATAGCCCAGCTCGACTATACATCTCTACTGAAGACCCTTTCAGCTTTTTGAGAGTTGGGTGGAGAACATCATCTCTGAAAATAGGGTCCCACAGCTGCACCCCATCAGTGTGAGCAGGACTCTTAGGACTCTTAGAAGAGTCAATGTTTTGAGACCATGGGGGGCGCTTAGCCCCCTCTCTTCGTCACTGAGGATGATTTCACTTTTCAGGGAATAGAGAGGGTGGTACTTGTGGTGGACTGCAGGTATGGAGAGCTGTTGTCATCGTATTAGATAGATAAGAATGATTATATGTATTGTAGAAATGTCTCCTATCATGTTCCCTATTTTTTTATTATGTCCACATCCTGGTCCCCATCTTGGAAATCATAACAAACGTGCACTTTTTTGTTTAATTTACACATTGGACCATAGGAAAAATGACACTACAGCTACAGAGGTGACCGTCTGGTAGCCCAGCTCGACTATCCATCTCTACTGAAGACCCTTTCAGCTTTTTGAGAGTTGGGTGGAGGACATCATCTCTGAAAATACGGTCCCACAGCTGCACCCCATCAGTGTGAGCAGGACTCTTAGGACTCTTAGAAGAGTCAATATTTTGAGACCATGGGGGGCGCTTAGCCCCCTCTCTTCGTCACTGAGGATGATTTCATTTTTCAGGGATTAGAGAGAGTGGTCCTTGTGGTGGACTGCAGGTATGGAGAGCTGTTGTGATCGTATTAGATAGATAAGAATGATTATATGTATTGTAGAAATGTCTCCTATCATGTTCCCTAATTTTTTATTATGTCCACATCCTGGTCCCCATCTTGGACATCATAACAAACGTGCACTTTTTTGTTTAATTTCCACATTGGACCATAGGAAAAATGACACTACAGCTACAGAGGTGACCGTCTGATAGCCCAGCTCGACTATCCATCTCTACTGAAGACCCTTTCAGCTTTTTGAGAGTTGGGTGGAGGACATCATCTCTGAAAATCGGGTCCCACAGCTGCACCCCATCAGTGTGAGCAGGACTCTTAGGACTCTTAGAAGAGTTAATGCTCTGAGACCATGGGGGCGCTTAGCCCCCTCTCTTCGTCACTGAGGATGATTTCATTTTTCAGGGATTAGAGAGGGTGGTCCTTGTGGTGGACTGCAGGTATGGAGAGCTGTTGTCATCGTATTAGATAGATAAGAATGATTATATGTATTGTAGAAATGTCTCCTATCATGTTCCCTAATTTTTTATTATGTCCACATCCTGGTCCCCATCTTGGACATCATAACAAACGTGCACTTTTTTGTTTAATTTACACATTGGACCATAGGAAAAATGACACTACAGCTACAGAGGTGACCGTCTGATAGCCCAGCTCGACTATCCATCTCTACTGAAGACCCTTTCAGCATTTTGAGAGTTGGGTGGAGGACATCATCTCTGAAAATAGGGTCCCACAGCTGCACCCCATCAGTGTGAGCAGGACTCTTAAGACTCTTAGAAGAGTCAATGCTCTGAGACCATTGGGGGCACTGAGCCCCCTCTCTTCGTCACTGAGGATGATTTCATTTTTCAGGGTTTAGAGAGGGTGGTCCTTGTGGTGGACTGCAGGTATGGAGAGCTGTTATCATCGTATTAGATAGATAAGAATGATTATATGTATTGTAGAAATGTCTCCTATCATGTTCCCTAATTTTTTATTATGTCCACATCCTGGTCCCCATCTTGGACATCATAACAAACGTGCACTTTTTTGTTTAATTTACACATTGGACCATAGGAAAAATGACACTACAGCTACAGAGGTGACCGTCTGATAGCCCAGCTCGACTATCCATCTCTACTGAAGACCCTTTCAGCTTTTTGAGAGTTGGGTGGAGGACATCATCTCTGAAAATAGGGTCCCACAGCTTCACCCCATCAGTGTGAGCAGGACTCTTAGGACTCTTAGAAGAGTCAATGCTCTGGTACCATGGGGGGCGCTTGGCCCCCTCTCTTCGTCACTGAGGATGATTTCATTTTTCAGGGATTAGAGAGGGTGGTCCTTGTGGTGGACTGCAGGTATGTAGAGCTGTTGTCATCGTATTAGATAGATAAGAATGATTATATGTATTGTAGAAATGTCTCCTATCATGTTCCCTAATTTTTTATTATGTCCACATCCTGGTCCCCATCTTGGACATCATAACAAACGTGCACTTTTTTGTTTAATTTACACATTGGACCATAGGAAAAATGACACTACAGCTACAGAGGTGACCGTCTGATAGCCCAGCTCGACTATCCATCTCTACTGAAGACCCTTTCAGCTTTTTGAGAGTTGGGTGGAGGACATCATCTCTGAAAATAGGGTCCCACAGCTGCACCCCATCAGTGTGAGCAGGACTCTTAGGACTCTTAGAAGAGTTAATGCTCTGAGACCATGGGGGCGCTTAGCCCCCTCTCTTCGTCACTGAGGATGATTTCATTTTTCAGGGATTAGAGAGGGTGGTCCTTGTGGTGGACTGCAGGTATGGAGAGCTGTTGTCATCGTATTAGATAGATAAGAATGATTATATGTATTGTAGAAATGTCTCCTATCATGTTCCCTAATTTTTTATTATGTCCACATCCTGGTCCCCATCTTGGACATCATAACAAACGTGCACTTTTTTGTTTAATTTACACATTGGACCATAGGAAAAATGACACTACAGCTACAGAGGTGACCGTCTGATAGCCCAGCTCGACTATCCATCTCTACTGAAGACCCTTTCAGCTTTTTGAGAGTTGGGTGGAGGACATTATCTCTGAAAATAGGGTCCCACAGCTGCACCCCATCAGTGTGAGCAGGACTCTTAGGACTCTTAGAAGAGTCAATGCTCTGAGACCATTGGGGGCACTTAGCCCCCTCTCTTCGTCACTGAGGATGATTTCATTTTTCAGGGATTAGAGAGGGTGGTCCTTGTGGTGGACTGCAGGTATGGAGAGCTGTTATCATCGTATTAGATAGATAAGAATGATTATATGTATTGTAGAAATGTCTCCTATCATGTTCCCTAATTTTTTATTATGTCCACATCCTGGTCCCCATCTTGGACATCATAACAAACGTGCACTTTTTTGTTTAATTTACACATTGGACCATAGGAAAAATGACACTACAGCTACAGAGGTGACCGTCTGATAGCCCAGCTCGACAATCCATCTCTACTGAAGACCCTTTCAGCTTTTTGAGAGTTGGGTGGAGGACATCATCTCTGAAAATAGGGTCCCACAGCTGCACCCCATCAGTGTGAGCAGGACTCTTAGGACTCTTAGAAGAGTCAATGCTCTGAGACCATGGGGGGCGCTTAGCCCCCTCTCTTCGTCACTGAGGATGATTTCATTTTTCAGGGATTAGAGAGGGTGGTCCTTGTGGTGGACTGCAGGTATGGAGAGCTGTTGTCATCGTATTAAATAGATAAGAATGATTATATGTATTGTAGAAATGTCTCCTATCATGTTCCCTAATTTTTTATTATGTCCACATCCTGGTCCCCATCTTGGACATCATAACAAACGTGCACTTTTTTGTTTAATTTACACATTGGACCATAGGAAAAATGACAATACAGCTACAGAGGTGACCGTCTGATAGCCCAGCTCGACTATCCATCTCTACTGAAGACCCTTTCAGCTTTTTGAGAGTTGGGTGGAGAACATCATCTCTGAAAATAGGGTCCCACAGCTGCACCCCATCAGTGTGAGCAGGACTCTTAGGACTCTTAGAAGAGTCAATGTTTTGAGACCATGGGGGGCGCTTAGCCCCCTCTCTTCGTCACTGAGGATGATTTCACTTTTCAGGGAATAGAGAGGGTGGTACTTGTGGTGGACTGCAGGTATGGAGAGCTGTTGTCATCGTATTAGATAGATAAGAATGATTATATGTATTGTAGAAATGTCTCCTATCATGTTCCCTATTTTTTTATTATGTCCACATCCTGGTCCCCATCTTGGAAATCATAACAAACGTGCACTTTTTTGTTTAATTTACACATTGGACCATAGGAAAAATGACACTACAGCTACAGAGGTGACCGTCTGGTAGCCCAGCTCGACTATCCATCTCTACTGAAGACCCTTTCAGCTTTTTGAGAGTTGGGTGGAGGACATCATCTCTGAAAATAGGGTCCCACAGCTGCACCCCATCAGTGTGAGCAGGACTCTTAGGACTCTTAGAAGAGTCAATGTTTTGAGACCATGGGGGGCGCTTAGCCCCCTCTCTTCGTCACTGAGGATGATTTCATTTTTCAGGGATTAGAGAGAGTGGTCCTTGTGGTGGACTGCAGGTATGGAGAGCTGTTGTGATCGTATTAGATAGATAAGAATGATTATATGTATTGTAGAAATGTCTCCTATCATGTTCCCTAATTTTTTATTATGTCCACATCCTGGTCCCCATCTTGGACATCATAACAAACGTGCACTTTTTTGTTTAATTTACACATTGGACCATAGGAAAAATGACACTACAGCTACAGAGGTGACCGTCTGATAGCCCAGCTCGACTATCCATCTCTACTGAAGACCCTTTCAGCTTTTTGAGAGTTGGGTGGAGGACATCATCTCTTAAAATAGGGTCCCACAGCTGCACCCCATCAGTGTAAGCAGGACTCTTAGGACTCTTAGAAGAGTCAATGCTCTAAAACCATGGGGGGCGCTTAGCCCCCTCTCTTCGTCCCTGAGGATGATTTCATTTTTCAGGGATTAGAGAGGGTGGTCCTTGTGGTGGACTGCAGGTATGGAGAGCTGTTGTCATCGTATTAGATAGATAAGAATGATTATATGTATTGTAGAAATGTCTCCTATCATGTTCCCTAATTTTTTATTATGTCCACATCCTGGTCCCCATCTTGGACATCATAACAAACGTGCACTTTTTTGTTTAATTTACACATTGGACCATAGGAAAAATGACACTACAGCTACAGAGGTGACCGTCTGATAGCCCAGCTCGACTATCCATCTCTACTGAAGACCCTTTCAGCTTTTTGAGAGTTGGGTGGAGGACATCATCTCTGAAAATAGGGTCCCACAGCTGCACCCCATCAGTGTGAGCAGGACTCTTAGGACTCTTAGAAGAGTTAATGCTCTGAGACCATGGGGGTGCTTAGCCCCCTCTCTTCGTCACTGAGGATGATTTCATTTTTCAGGGATTAGAGAGGGTGGTCCTTGTGGTGGACTGCAGGTATGGAGAGCTGTTGTCATCGTATTAGATAGATAAGAATGATTATATGTATTGTAGAAATGTCTCCTATCATGTTCCCTAATTTTTTATTATGTCCACATCCTGGTCCCCATCTTGGACATCATAACAAACGTGCACTTTTTTGTTTAATTTACACATTGGACCATAGGAAAAATGACACTACAGCTACAGAGGTGACCGTCTGATAGCCCAGCTCGACTATCCATCTCTACTGAAGACCCTTTCAGCTTTTTGAGAGTTGGATGGAGGACATCATCTCTTAAAATAGGGTCCCACAGCTGCACCCCATCAGTGTGAGCAGGACTCTTAGGACTCTTAGAAGAGTCAATGCTCTGAGACCATGGGGGGCGCTTAGCCCCCTCTCTTCGTCACTGAGGATGATTTCATTTTTCAGGGATTAGAGAGGGTGGTCCTTGTGGTGGACTGCAGGTATGGAGAGCTGTTGTCATCGTATTAGATAGATAAGAATGATTATATGTATTGTAGAAATGTCTCCTATCATGTTCCCTAATTTTTTATTATGTCCACATCCTGGTCCCCATCTTGGACATCATAACAAACGTGCACTTTTTTGTTTAATTTACACATTGGACCATAGGAAAAATGACACTACAGCTACAGAGGTGACCGTCTGATAGCCCAGCTCGACTATCCATCTCTACTGAAGACATTTCTACAATACATATAATCATTCTTATCTATCTAATACGATCACAACAGCTCTCCATACCTGCAGTCCACCACAAGGACCACTCTCTCTAATCCCTGAAAAATGAAATCATCCTCAGTGACGAAGAGAGGGGGCTAAGCGCCCCCCATGGTCTCAGAGCATTGACTCTTCTAAGAGTCCTAAGATTCCTGCTCACTCTGATGGGGTGCAGCTGTGGGACCCTATCTTCAGAGATGATGTCCTCCACCCAACTCTCAAAAAGCTGAAAGGGTCTTCAGTAGAGATGGATAGTCGAGCTGGGCTATCAGACGGTCACCTCTGTAGCTGTAGTGTCATTTTTCCTATGGTCCAATTTGTAAATTAAACAAAAAAGTGCACGTTTGTTATGATTTCCAAGATGGGGACCAGGATGTGGACATAATAAAAAAATAGGGAACATGATAGGAGACATTTCTACAATACATATAATCATTCTTATCTATCTAATACGATGACAACAGCTCTCCATACCTGCAGTCCACCACAAGGACCACCCTCTCTATTCCCTAAAAAGTGAAATCATCCTCAGTGACGAGGAGAGGGGGCTAAGCGCCCCCCATGGTCTCAGAGCATTGACTCTTCTAAGAGTCCTAAGAGTCCTGCTCACACTGATGGGGTGCAGCTGTGGGACCCTATTTTCAGAGATGATGTTCTCCACCCAACTCTCAAAAAGCTGAAAGGGTCTTCAGTAGAGATGAGCGAACCGGTCGCGGTTCGGCTCGAGGTTGGTTCGCCGAACGGACCTCCCGTTCGAGTTCGGTTCGTCGAACGTTCGACGAACCGAACTCGAACTGCATAGGAAACAATGGCAGGCAATCACAAACACAGAAAAACACCTAGAAAACACCCTCAAAGGTGTCCTAAAGGTGACAAACAACTCAAACACATTGGAAAGTGACAAGGACATATACTCATGCGAAAACAAAACAGCTGGACAAGGAAAAAGAGGAGGACACACAGATATAGGCATGGCACGCCCTTCTAAAATCATGTAAAACACCGCAAGGTGACTCCAAGCGGAGTCTCCCTTTTTTCCAAAAATTGGGCCACACACACACCCACCCCTTCAGTGGCAGCAGTTGTGCCCCAGTTGTACACTTCACAGCTAGATTTGCATCAAGCACATTCAAAAATACGCCATTCTTATCCATCCCCAGGATGACACCGGGGTAGGTAGCAAAGTCTTTCCTGATCCCAGCTCTGTGCAGCTTGGATCATTTATAAAAAACACAGCAATCAAGGGTTACTCCAAGCGGAGTCTCCCTTTTTTCCAAAAATTGGGCCCCACACACACCCACCCCTTCAGTGGCAGCAGTTGTGCCCTAGTTGTACACTTCACAGCTACATTTGCATCAAGCACATTCAAAAATACGCCATTCTTATCCATCCCCAGGATGACACCGGGGTAGGTAGCAAAGTCTTTGCTGACCCATGACTTGTTCATCTTGGCTTCTTTTAAAAACAATGTAAGCAAGGGTTACTCCAAGCGGAGTTCCCTTTTTTCCAAAAATTGGGCCCCACACACACCCACCCCTTCAGTGGCAGCAGTTGTGCCCTAGTTGTACACTTCACAGCTACATTTGCATCAAGCACATTCAAAAATACGCCATTCTTATCCATCCCCAGGATGACACCGGGGTAGGTAGCAAAGTCTTTGCTGACCCATGACTTGTTCATCTTGGCTTCTTTTAAAAACAATGTAAGCAAGGGTTACTCCAAGCGGAGTCTCCCTTTTTTCCAAAAATTGGGCCCCACACACACCCACCCCTTCAGTGGCAGCAGTTGTGCCCTAGTTGTACACTTCACAGCTACATTTGCATCAAGCACATTCAAAAATACGCCATTCTTATCCGTCCCCAGGATGACACCGGGGTAGGTAGCAAAGTGTTTCCTGATCCCAGCTCTGTTCATCTTGGCTTCTTTTAAAAACACAGCAAGCAAGGGTTACTCCAAGCGGAGTCTCCCTTTTTTTTCCAAAAATTGGGCCCCACACACCCACCCATTCAGTGGCAGCAGTTGTGCCCCAGTTGTACACTTCACAGCTAGATTTGCATCAAGCACATTCAAAAATACGCCATTCTTATCCTTCCCCAGGATGACACCGGGGTAGGTAGCAAAGTCTTTGCTGACCCATGACTTGTTCATCTTGGCTTCTTTTAAAAACAATGTAAGCAAGGGTTACTCCAAGCGGAGTCTCCCTTTTTTCCAAAAATTGGGCCCCACACACACCCACCCCTTCAGTGGCAGCAGTTGTGCCCTAGTTGTACACTTCACAGCTACATTTGCATCAAGCACATTCAAAAATACGCCATTCTTATCCGTCCCCAGGATGACACCGGGGTAGGTAGCAAAGTCTTTCCTGATCCCAGCTCTGTTCATCTTGGCTTCTTTTAAAAACACATCAAGCAAGGGTTACTCCAAGCGGAGCCTCCCTTTTTTCCAAAAATTGGGCCCCACACACCCACCCATTCAGTGGCAGCAGTTGTGCCCCAGTTGTACACTTCACAGCTAGATTTGCATCAAGCACATTCCAAAATACGCCATTCTTATCCGTCCCCAGGATGACACCGGGGTAGGTAGCAAAGTGTTTCCTGATCCCAGCTCTGTTCATCTTGGCTTCTTTTAAAAACACAGCAAGCAAGGGTTACTCCAAGAGGAGTCTCCCTTTTTTTCCAAAAATTGGGCCCCACACACCCACCCATTCAGTGGCAGCAGTTGTGCCCCAGTTGTACACTTCACAGCTAGATTTGCATCAAGCACATTCAAAAATACGCCATAATTAACCGTCCCCAGGATGACACCAGGGTAGGTAGCAAAGTCTTTCCTGATCCCAGCTCTGTTCATCTTGGCTTCTTTTAAAAACACAGCAAGCAAGGGTTACTCCAAGCGGAGTCTCCCTTTTTTTCCAAAAATTGGGCCCCACACACCCACCCATTCAGTGGCAGCAGTTGTGCCCCAGTTGTACACTTCACAGCTAGATTTGCATCAAGCACATTCAAAAATACGCCATTCTTATCCGTCCCCAGGATGACACCGGGGTAGGTAGCAAAGTGTTTCCTGATCCCAGCTCTGTTCATCTTGGCTTCTTTTAAAAACACAGCAAGCAAGGGTTACTCCAAGCGGAGTCTCCCTTTTTTTCCAAAAATTGGGCCCCACACACCCACCCATTCAGTGGCAGCAGTTGTGCCCCAGTTGTACACTTCACAGCTAGATTTGCATCAAGCACATTCAAAAAAACGCCATAATTAACCGTCCCCAGGATGACACCAGGGTAGGTAGCAAAGTCTTTCCTGATCCCAGCTCTGTTCATCTTGGCTTCTTTTAAAAACACATCAAGCAAGGGTTACTCCAAGCGGAGCCTCCCTTTTTTTCCAAAAATTGTGCCCCACACACACCCACCCATTCAGTGGCAGCACTTGTGCCCTAGTTGTACACTTCACAGCTACATTTGCATCAAGCACATTCAAAAATACGCCATAATTAACCGTCCCCAGGATGACACCAGGGTAGGTAGCAAAGTCTTTCCTGATCCCAGCTCTGTTCATCTTGGCTTCTTTTAAAAACACATCAAGCAAGGGTTACTCCAAGCGGAGCCTCCCTTTTTTCCAAAAATTGGGCCCCACACACCCACCCATTCAGTGGCAGCAGTTGTGCCCCAGTTGTACACTTCACAGCTAGATTTGCATCAAGCACATTCCAAAATACGCCATTCTTATCCGTCCCCAGGATGACACCGGGGTAGGTAGCAAAGTGTTTCCTGATCCCAGCTCTGTTCATCTTGGCTTCTTTTAAAAACACAGCAAGCAAGGGTTACTCCAAGCGGAGTCTCCCTTTTTTTCCAAAAATTGGGCCCCACACACCCACCCATTCAGTGGCAGCAGTTGTGCCCCAGTTGTACACTTCACAGCTAGATTTGCATCAAGCACATTCAAAAATACGCCATTCTTATCCGTCCCCAGGATGACACCGGGGTAGGTAGCAAAGTGTTTCCTGATCCCAGCTCTGTTCATCTTGGCTTCTTTTAAAAACACAGCAAGCAAGGGTTACTCCAAGCGGAGTCTCCCTTTTTTTCCAAAAATTGGGCCCCACACACCCACCCATTCAGTGGCAGCAGTTGTGCCCCAGTTGTACACTTCACAGCTAGATTTGCATCAAGCACATTCAAAAAAACGCCATAATTAACCGTCCCCAGGATGACACCAGGGTAGGTAGCAAAGTCTTTCCTGATCCCAGCTCTGTTCATCTTGGCTTCTTTTAAAAACACATCAAGCAAGGGTTACTCCAAGCAGAGCCTGCCTTTTTTTCCAAAAATTGTGCCCCACACACACCCACCCATTCAGTGGCAGCACTTGTGCCCTAGTTGTACACTTCACAGCTACATTTGCATCAAGCACATTCAAAAATACGCCATAATTAACCGTCCCCAGGATGACACCAGGGTAGGTAGCAAAGTCTTTCCTGATCCCAGCTCTGTTCATCTTGGCTTCTTTTAAAAACACATCAAGCAAGGGTTACTCCAAGCGGAGTCTCCCTTTTTTTCCAAAAATTGGGCCCCACACAGACACCTTATCAGTGGCAGCACTTGTGCCCTAGTTGCAAACAGGATGTTTTGATTTGCATCAAGCACATTCCAAATCAACAAGCATTTACTCTCCCCAGGATGACACAGGGGTAGTAAATTCCTTCTGGATCCATGACTTGTTCATTTTGATGAACGTCAGTCTGTCCACATTGTCACTGGACAGACTCGTGCGCTTATCTGTCAGCACACACCCAGCAGCACTGAATACACGTTCAGAGACAACGCTGGCAGCTGGACACGACAAAATCTCCAAGGCGTAAGTTGCGAGCTCTGGCCATTTTTCTAGGTTTGAAGCCCAAAAGGAGCAAGGCTCCAGTTGCACAGTCATGGCATCGATGTTCATTTGGAGATACTCCTGTATCATCCTCTCCAGCCGTTGACTATGTGTCAGACTTGTTGTCTCTGGTGGCCTTGCAAAAGAGGGTCTAAAAAAATTATGAAAAGATTCCATAAAATTGCTGCTACCGGCACCAGATACGGTCCTACTGGTACGGGTAGACTGTTGAAGATGACGAGACCGTCCCATGTTTGTCAAGTTACAACTGGGAGATTCACTCCCTGCACCTGCACGGTTGTTTGGTGGAAAAGCCGAGCTAATATCTAGTAACAGCTTCTGCTGATACTCCTGCATACGTGCGTCCCTTTCTATGGCTGGAATTATGTCACAAAATTTGGACTTGTACCGGGGATCTAATAGTGTGGCAATCCAGTAGTCATCATCACTTCTAATTTTGACAATACGACTGTCATGTTGGAGGTAGTGCAACAAAAAGGCACTCATGTGTCTTGCGCAGCCATGCGGACCAAGTCCACGCTGTGTTTGTGGCATAGAGGTGCTACCCGTTCTTTCTTCCTCTGACATCTGACCCCAACCTCTTTCAACTGAAATTTGACCAAGGTCTCCCTCATCCGCTGAGTCTTCCATGTCCATGGACAGTTCGTCCTCCATTTCTTCATGTTCTCCTGCACCTTGCTCAACATTTCGCCTGCTACTATGCGCCCTTGTCGATCCCTGTCCCCCATGGTCCCATGCCTGCTGCGTTGGTGATGATGAACGTCTGGACCTTGGTGATGTTGTTGTCCCTTGCGCATATGAATCCTCCTGTAGTTCCTCCCCTTCATGTTGTCCCACCCCCTGACTCCGAATAGTGTTTAGCGTGTGCTCCAGCATGTAAATGACTGGAATCGTCATGCTGATAATGGCATTGTCAGAGCTAAACATATTCGTCGCCATGTCGAAACTGTGCAGAAGGGTGCATAGGTCCTTGATCTGAGACCACTCCATCAGGGTGATCTGCCCCACCTCTGCATCTCGTTGGCCCAGGCTATACGTCATGACGTATTGCACCAGGGCTCTGCGGTGCTGCTACAGTCGCTGTAACATGTGGAGAGTTGAATTCCAGCGTGTCGCCACATCGCATTTCAGGCGATGAACCGGCAGGCCGAAAGACTTCTGGAGCGATGCAAGTCGCTCAGCTGCGGCGCTTGAACGGCGGAAGTGAGCAGACAGTTTTCGTGCCCTGTTCAGAAGGCCATCTAGGCCGGGATAGTGTGTTAAAAATTGCTGCACGACAAGGTTCAACACGTGAGCCATACAAGGTACGTGTGTCACCTTGCCCAGGCGAAGGGCCGCACCCAGGTTTGCAGCATTGTCGCACACGGCCTTACCAGGCTGCAGGTTGAGTGGAGACAACCATTTATTAAACTCGGACCGCAGAGCTGACCACAACTCCTCAGCTGTGTGACTCTTATTACCAAGACATGTCAAGCTAAAGACCGCCTGATGCCGTTGCGCTCTGCTGCCAGCATAGTAATGAGGGGTGCGTGATTCCTTCTGCGCAGTGAGAACGCTGGTGGCCTGACCAGGCAGGCTTGGGGCGGAGGTGGAGGACCCAGATGAGGTGGAGGATGCAGAAGCAGTGGCGGAACTTGGACAGACAGAGGATTGACACACAAGTCGTGGGGACGGCAAGACTTGTGCAGCAGACCCTTCACCATCTATCACCATAGTTACCCAGTGCCCAGTCAGCGACATGTAACGTCCCTGTCCATGCTTACTGGTCCAAGTATCGGTGGTGAAATGCACCCGTTCACACACAGAGTTTCTCAAGGAAGCGGTGATGTTGTGTGCGACATGCTGGTGTAGCGCGGGCACACCTTTCTTAGAGAAGTAGTGGCGACTAGGCATCTGGTACTGGGGCACAGCGACAGACATAAGGTCTCTAAAATCCTGTGTGTCCACTAGGCGGAAAGGCAGCATTTCAGTAGCCAACAGCTTACAGAGGGATAGAGTCAACCTCTTAGCTTTGTCATGGGTCGGAGGAAGTGGCCTTTTATTTGACCACATCTGAGGGACAGAGATCTGGCTGCTGTGTGTAGACGGTGTTGAGTAGGGTGTCCCTGGAAAAATGCTGGTTTGTGAGGAAAGTGCAGGCGGAGACATGATGTTGCCTTCATCCAACGTTGGTGCTATCGATGTCTGAGAGAGCTGTACACACTCACTTGTTTCCCCTTCCAAACCAACTGACGACCTTACAAGCAAACTGCCTGTTGCGGTTACAGTGGTGGAAGTTTTGCGTGGAAAAACAGGTGTGACAGCTGTCCCCACAGTCCTAGAAGATGAAGAGCGCGCGGATGCACTGGAAGGGGCGGGCGGTGGATGGTTCGCTCCGCTAGGCCGCATTGCAGCACGGTGAGCTTCCCACCGGGACTTATGATATTTAGTCATGTGACGATTCATGGAAGAAGTTGTCAAACTGCTGAGGTTTTGACCTCTACTAACAGAATCATGACAAATGTTACATATCACATGAGTTGGGCGATCTTTTTCGATGTGAAAAAAGGACCAGGCTAGGCAAGGCTTAGAGGCCATGCGACCTGTTGATCCACCCCGAATAATGCTCATAGGCAGAGTGGTGGCTGAGGATGCAGTTGTAGACGTGCTACCAGTGCTCCGACTCTGTCCAGGAAGGTGCAAGGTAACTTCGTCGTCGGTTGCATCCTCCTCCACCGCCTCTGTTGACCTCCTCGAGTGCCTGACTGGGGGTTGACAGTAGGTGGGATCTAGAACGTCATCATCAATTGTTGTGTTTGCACTCCCCTCCCCCTCAGACCGAGCCTCTTCTTGCCCTGACCGAATATTTAAGTTGTCATCCCAATCGGGTATCTGCGTCTCATCTTCATCAGTATGTTCCTCATTGTCTATAACCACAGGTGTTACAGTTTGTGACAAAGGGTCAACATTATGCTCAGAAACTTGGTCCTCACGGCCTGAATCTGAGTCACAAAGGTTCTGGGCATCACTGCAGACCATTTCCTGTTCTGTACTCACTGTAGCTTGGGAGCAGACCTCTGATTCCCAGGCTATAGTGTGACTGAACAGCTCTGCAGACTCAGCCATCTCAGTTCCACCATACTGTGCAGGGCTGATGGAGACTTCAGAGCTGGGAGAAATCAAGTGTGATTGGGATGACAACTCAGAGGACTGGTGTTTTTTGGATGCGGTACTTGAAGTGGCTGAGAGGGCACTTGTTGGACCACTTGAGATCCATTCAAGCACTTTCCTTTTTTGACCATCATCTACCTTTGTTCCTCTTGTTCGTGTCCGTAAAAAAGGGAGCACATCGGATTGTCCACAATAAGTAGTAGACATCTTACTTTTGCTAGTAGATGGTCTATCTGCAGCAGATGATAATGGAGCTTTGCCACCTTCCCCACTGACAAAACCTTTTTTGCCTTTTCCACCACGCCTCTTCCCCTTTCCACCAGCATCTGTCATTTTGCCACTCATGTTGATTGCGACAAGATTGTGGACTGAAAATGTGGTAGTAAAAATTGAGAGGTGGTGAAGATTGCAGTGGTGGTCTAGCTTTATTAACAGCAGAATAATAAAGAATAAATATCCCTGACAATGTAACTTAGTTATAATTAGTTGGAGTGTGCAACGCAGGCAGACGTGCTGCAAATGTCTTGGCACTAGTGGGACTATAGCAAAGTCCAATAGCCACGTATAGGATGCCACTAGGTACACTGAGTGTGTGCTAGTATAATGGCTTAGTTATAATTAGTTGGAGTGTGCAACGCAGGCAGATGCGTTCTGCAAATGTCTTGGCACTAGTGGGACTAAAGCAAAGTCCAATAGCCACGTATAGGATGCCACTAGGTACACTAAGTGTTTGCTAGTATAATGGCTTAGTTATAATTAGTTGGAGTGTGCAACGCAGGCAGATGCGTTCTGCAAATGTCTTGGCACTAGTGGGACTAAAGCAAAGTCCAATAGCCACGTATAGGATGCCACTAGGTACACTAAGTGTTTGCTAGTATAATGGCTTAGTTATAATTAGTTGGAGTGTGCAACGCAGGCAGATGCGCTCTGCAAATGTCTTGGCACTAGTAGGACTATAGCAAAGTCCAATAGCCACGTATAGGATGCCACTAGGTACACTGAGTGTGTGCTAGTATAATGGCTTAGTTATAATTAGTTGGAGTGTGCAACGCAGGCAGATGCGCTCTGCAAATGTCTTGGCACTAGTGGGACTATAGCAAAGTCCAATAGCCACGTATAGGATGCCACTAGGTACACTGAGTGTGTGCTAGTATAATGGCTTAGTTATAATTAGTTGGAGTGTGCAACGCAGGCAGATGCGTTCTGCAAATGTCTTGGCACTAGTGGGACTAAAGCAAAGTCCAATAGCCACGTATAGGATGCCACTAGGTACATTAAGTGTTTGCTAGTATAATGGCTTAGTTATAATTAGTTGGAGTGTGCAACGCAGGCAGATGCGCTCTGCAAATGTCTTGGCACTAGTGGGACTATAGCAAAGTCCAATAGCCACGTATAGGATGCCACTAGGTACACTGAGTGTGTGCTAGTATAATGGCTTAGTTATAATTAGTTGGAGTGTGCAACGCAGGCAGATGCGCTCTGCAAATGTCTTGGCACTAGTGGGACTATAGCAAAGTCCAATAGCCACGTATAGGATGCCACTAGGTACACTGAGTGTGTGCTAGTATAATGGCTTAGTTATAATTAGTTGGAGTGTGCAACGCAGGCAGATGCGCTCTGCAAATGTCTTGGCACTAGTGGGACTATAGCAAAGTCCAATAGCCACGTATAGGATGCCACTAGGTACACTGAGTGTGTGCTAGTATAATGGCTTAGTTATAATTAGTTGGAGTGTGCAACGCAGGCAGATGCGTTCTGCAAATGTCTTGGCACTAGTGGGACTAAAGCAAAGTCCAATAGCCACGTATAGGATGCCACTAGGTACACTAAGTGTTTGCTAGTATAATGGCTTAGTTATAATTAGTTGGAGTGTGCAACGCAGGCAGATGCGCTCTGCAAATGTCTTGGCACTAGTGGGACTATAGCAAAGTCCAATAGCCACGTATAGGATGCCACTAGGTACACTGAGTGTGTGCTAGTATAATGGCTTAGTTATAATTAGTTGGAGTGTGCAATGCAGGCAGATGCGCTCTGCAAATGTCTTGGCACTAGTGGGACTATAGCAAAGTCCAATAGCCACGTATAGGATGCCACTAGGTACACTGAGTGTGTGCTAGTATAATGGCTTAGTTATAATTAGTTGGAGTGTGCAACGCAGGCAGGTGCGCTCTGCAAATGTCTTGGCACTAGTGGGACTATAGCAAAGTCCAATAGCCACGTATAGGATGCCACTAGGTACACTGAGTGTTTGCTAGTATAATGGCTTAGTTATAATTAGTTGGAGTGTGCAACGCAGGCAGATGCGCTCTGCAAATGTCTTGGCACTAGTGGGACTATAGCAAAGTCCAATAGCCACGTATAGGATGCCACTAGGTACACTGAGTGTGTGCTAGTATAATGGCTTAGTTATAATTAGTTGGAGTGTGCAACGCAGGCAGATGCGCTCTGCAAATGTCTTGGCACTAGTGGGACTATAGCAAAGTCCAATAGCCACGTATAGGATGCCACTAGGTACACTGAGTGTGTGCTAGTATAAAGGCTTAGTTATAATTAGTTGGAGTGTGCAACGCAGGCAGATGCGCTCTGCAAATGTCTTGGCACTAGTGGGACTATAGCAAAGTCCAATAGCCACGTATAGGATGCCACTAGGTACACTGAGTGTTTGCTAGTATAATGGCTTAGTTATAATTAGTTGGAGTGTGCAACGCAGGCAGATGCGCTCTGCAAATGTCTTGGCACTAGTGGGACTATAGCAAAGTCCAATAGCCACGTATAGGATGCCACTAGGTACACTGAGTGTGTGCTAGTATAATGGCTTAGTTATAATTAGTTGGAGTGTGCAACGCAGGCAGATGCGCTCTGCAAATGTCTTGGCACTAGTGGGACTATAGCAAAGTCCAATAGCCACGTATAGGATGCCACTAGGTACACTGAGTGTGTGCTAGTATAATGGCTTAGTTATAATTAGTTGGAGTGTGCAACGCAGGCAGATGCGTTCTGCAAATGTCTTGGCACTAGTGGGACTAAAGCAAAGTCCAATAGCCACGTATAGGATGCCACTAGGTACACTAAGTGTTTGCTAGTATAATGGCTTAGTTATAATTAGTTGGAGTGTGCAACGCAGGCAGATGCGCTCTGCAAATGTCTTGGCACTAGTGGGACTATAGCAAAGTCCAATAGCCACGTATAGGATGCCACTACGTACACTGAGTGTGTGCTAGTATAATGGCTTAGTTATAATTAGTTGGAGTGTGCAACGCAGGCAGATGCGCTCTGCAAATGTCTTGGCACTAGTGGGACTATAGCAAAGTCCAATAGCCACGTATAGGATGCCACTAGGTACACTGAGTGTGTGCTAGTATAATGGCTTAGTTATAATTAGTTGGAGTGTGCAACGCAGGCAGATGCGCTCTGCAAATGTCTTGGCACTAGTGGGACTATAGCAAAGTCCAATAGCCACGTATAGGATGCCACTAGGTACACTGAGTGTTTGCTAGTATAATGGCTTAGTTATAATTAGTTGGAGTGTGCAACGCAGGCAGATGCGCTCTGCAAATGTCTTGGCACTAGTGGGACTATAGCAAAGTCCAATAGCCACGTATAGGATGCCACTAGGTACACTGAGTGTGTGCTAGTATAATGGCTTAGTTATAATTAGTTGGAGTGTGCAACGCAGGCAGATGCGTTCTGCAAATGTCTTGGCACTAGTGGGACTAAAGCAAAGTCCAATAGCCACGTATAGGATGCTACTAGGTACACTAAGTGTTTGCTAGTATAATGGCTTAGTTATAATTAGTTGGAGTGTGCAACGCAGGCAGATGCGCTCTGCAAATGTCTTGGCACTAGTGGGACTATAGCAAAGTCCAATAGCCACGTATAGGATGCCACTAGGTACACTGAGTGTGTGCTAGTATAATGGCTTAGTTATAATTAGTTGGAGTGTGCAACGCAGGCAGATGCGCTCTGCAAATGTCTTGGCACTAGTGGGACTATAGCAAAGTCCAATAGCCACGTATAGGATGCCACTAGGTACACTGAGTGTGTGCTAGTATAATGGCTTAGTTATAATTAGTTGGAGTGTGCAACGCAGGCAGATGCGTTCTGCAAATGTCTTGGCACTAGTGGGACTAAAGCAAAGTCCAATAGCCACGTATAGGATGCCACTAGGTACACTAAGTGTTTGCTAGTATAATGGCTTAGTTATAATTAGTTGGAGTGTGCAACGCAGGCAGATGCGCTCTGCAAATGTCTTGGCACTAGTGGGACTATAGCAAAGTCCAATAGCCACGTATAGGATGCCACTAGGTACACTGAGTGTGTGCTAGTATAATGGCTTAGTTATAATTAGTTGGAGTGTGCAACGCAGGCAGATGCGCTCTGCAAATGTCTTGGCACTAGTGGGACTATAGCAAAGTCCAATAGCCACGTATAGGATGCCACTAGGTACACTGAGTGTGTGCTAGTATAATGGCTTAGTTATAATTAGTTGGAGTGTGCAACGCAGGCAGATGCGCTCTGCAAATGTCTTGGCACTAGTGGGACTATAGCAAAGTCCAATAGCCACGTATAGGACGCCACTAGGTACACTGAGTGTGTGCTAGTATAATGGCTTAGTTATAATTAGTTGGAGTGTGCAACGCAGGCAGATGCGTTCTGCAAATGTCTTGGCACTAGTGGGACTAAAGCAAAGTCCAATAGCCACGTATAGGATGCCACTAGGTACACTAAGTGTTTGCTAGTATAATGGCTTAGTTATAATTAGTTGGAGTGTGCAACGCAGGCAGATGCGCTCTGCAAATGTCTTGGCACTAGTGGGACTATAGCAAAGTCCAATAGCCACGTATAGGATGCCACTAGGTACACTGAGTGTGTGCTAGTATAATGGCTTAGTTATAATTAGTTGGAGTGTGCAACGCAGGCAGATGCGCTCTGCAAATGTCTTGGCACTAGTGAGACTATAGCAAAGTCCAATAGCCACGTATAGGATGCCACTAGGTACACTGAGTGTGTGCTAGTATAATGGCTTAGTTATAATTAGTTGGAGTGTGCAACGCAGGCAGATGCGCTCTGCAAATGTCTTGGCACTAGTGGGACTATAGCAAAGTCCAATAGCCACGTATAGGATGCCACTAGGTACACTGAGTGTTTGCTAGTATAATGGCTTAGTTATAATTAGTTGGAGTGTGCAACGCAGGCAGATGCGCTCTGCAAATGTCTTGGCACTAGTGGGACTATAGCAAAGTCCAATAGCCACGTATAGGATGCCACTAGGTACACTGAGTGTGTGCTAGTATAATGGCTTAGTTATAATTAGTTGGAGTGTGCAACGCAGGCAGATGCGCTCTGCAAATGTCTTGGCACTAGTGGGACTATAGCAAAGTCCAATAGCCACGTATAGGATGCCACTAGGTACACTGAGTGTGTGCTAGTATAATGGCTTAGTTATAATTAGTTGGAGTGTGCAACGCAGGCAGATGCGCTCTGCAAATGTCTTGGCACTAGTGGGACTATAGCAAAGTCCAATAGCCACGTATGAGATGCCACTAGGTACACTGAGTGTTTGCTAGTATAATGGCTTAGTTATAATTAGTTGGAGTGTGCAACGCAGGCAGATGCGCTCTGCAAATGTCTTGGCACTAGTGGGACTATAGCAAAGTCCAATAGCCACGTATAGGATGCCACTAGGTACACTGAGTGTGTGCTAGTATAATGGCTTAGTTATAATTAGTTGGAGTGTGCAACGCAGGCAGATGCGCTCTGCAAATGTCTTGGCACTAGTGGGACTATAGCAAAGTCCAATAGCCACGTATAGGATGCCACTAGGTACACTGAGTGTGTGCTAGTATAATGGCTTAGTTATAATTAGTTGGAGTGTGCAACGCAGGCAGATGCGTTCTGCAAATGTCTTGGCACTAGTGGGACTAAAGCAAAGTCCAATAGCCACGTATAGGATGCCACTAGGTACACTAAGTGTTTGCTAGTATAATGGCTTAGTTATAATTAGTTGGAGTGTGCAACGCAGGCAGATGCGCTCTGCAAATGTCTTGGCACTAGTGGGACTATAGCAAAGTCCAATAGCCACGTATAGGATGCCACTAGGTACACTGAGTGTGTGCTAGTATAATGGCTTAGTTATAATTAGTTGGAGTGTGCAACGCAGGCAGATGCGCTCTGCAAATGTCTTGGCACTAGTGGGACTATAGCAAAGTCCAATAGCCACGTATAGGATGCCACTAGGTACACTGAGTGTGTGCTAGTATAATGGCTTAGTTATAATTAGTTGGAGTGTGCAACGCAGGCAGATGCGCTCTGCAAATGTCTTGGCACTAGTGGGACTATAGCAAAGTCCAATAGCCACGTATAGGATGCCACTAGGTACACTGAGTGTTTGCTAGTATAATGGCTTAGTTATAATTAGTTGGAGTGTGCAACGCAGGCAGATGCGCTCTGCAAATGTCTTGGCACTAGTGGGACTATTGCAAAGTCCAATAGCCACGTATAGGATGCCACTAGGTACACTGAGTGTGTGCTAGTATAATGGCTTAGTTATAATTAGTTGGAGTGTGCAACGCAGGCAGATGCGTTCTGCAAATGTCTTGGCACTAGTGGGACTAAAGCAAAGTCCAATAGCCACGTATAGGATGCCACTAGGTACACTAAGTGTTTGCTAGTATAATGGCTTAGTTATAATTAGTTGGAGTGTGCAACGCAGGCAGATACGCTCTGCAAATGTCTTGGCACTAGTGGGACTATAGCAAAGTCCAATAGCCACGTATAGGATGCCACTAGGTACACTGAGTGTTTGCTAGTATAATGGCTTAGTTATAATTAGTTGGAGTGTGCAACGCAGGCAGATGCGCTCTGCAAATGTCTTGGCACTAGTGGGACTATAGCAAAGTCCAATAGCCACGTATAGGATGCCACTAGGTACACTGAGTGTGTGCTAGTATAATGGCTTAGTTATAATTAGTTGGAGTGTGCAACGCAGGCAGATGCGTTCTGCAAATGTCTTGGCACTAGTGGGACTAAAGCAAAGTCCAATAGCCACGTATAGGATGCCACTAGGTACACTAAGTGTTTGCTAGTATAATGGCTTAGTTATAATTAGTTGGAGTGTGCAACGCAGGCAGATGCGCTCTGCAAATGTCTTGGCACTAGTGGGACTATAGCAAAGTCCAATAGCCACGTATAGGATGCCACTAGGTACACTGAGTGTGTGCTAGTATAATGGCTTAGTTATAATTAGTTGGAGTGTGCAACGCAGGCAGATGCGCTCTGCAAATGTCTTGGCACTAGTGGGACTATAGCAAAGTCCAATAGCCACGTATAGGATGCCACTAGGTACACTGAGTGTGTGCTAGTATAATGGCTTAGTTATAATTAGTTGGAGTGTGCAACGCAGGCAGATGCGCTCTGCAAATGTCTTGGCACTAGTGGGACTATAGCAAAGTCCAATAGCCACGTATAGGATGCCACTAGGTACACTGAGTGTTTGCTAGTATAATGGCTTAGTTATAATTAGTTGGAGTGTGCAACGCAGGCAGATGCGCTCTGCAAATGTCTTGGCACTAGTGGGACTATAGCAAAGTCCAATAGCCACGTATAGGATGCCACTAGGTACACTGAGTGTGTGCTAGTATAATGGCTTAGTTATAATTAGTTGGAGTGTGCAACGCAGGCAGATGCGCTCTGCAAATGTCTTGGCACTAGTGGGACTATAGCAAAGTCCAATAGCCACGTATAGGATGCCACTAGGTACACTGAGTGTGTGCTAGTATAATGGCTTAGTTATAATTAGTTGGAGTGTGCAACGCAGGCAGTTGCGCTCTGCAAATGTCTTGGCACTAGTGGGACTATAGCAAAGTCCAATAGCCACGTATAGGATGCCACTAGGTACACTGAGTGTTTGCTAGTATAATGGCTTAGTTATAATTAGTTGGAGTGTGCAACGCAGGCAGATGCGCTCTGCAAATGTCTTGGCACTAGTGGGACTAAAGCAAAGTCCAATAGCCACGTATAGGATGCCACTAGGTACACTGAGTGTTTGCTAGTATAATGGCTTAGTTATAATTAGTTGGAGTGTGCAACGCAGGCAGATGCGCTCTGCAAATGTCTTGGCACTAGTGGGACTAAAGCAAAGTCCAATAGCCACGTATAGGATGCCACTAGGTACACTGAGTGTTTGCTAGTATAATGGCTTAGTTAGAATGAGTTGGAGTGTGCAGAGGACAAGAGGGTACAGTGGCAGGATTGTGGTGCTCTGGGTAGAGGAATGGAAGCCTGCCTTTCTATTTCCTCCTAATGGTGAAATGCAGGGAGGAAATCCCTGACCTGGGCTACACAGACGCTGTTGCTGTTTGCAGGACCTGTCACCTATGGCTCTCTGACCCTGCCGCTTTGAGCCCTTAAAAGGACTGCTAGAATGTGCTCTCCCTAAGCTGTCTAACGTTGTGTATGCAGCGCATACAGCTGTATCGGCTATAGGACTCAGGAGGACGGAGCTGCGACACTGATGTCTGACACCAAAGACGCAGAAGGCAGATAATGGCGTTCGTGAAGAAAATGTCCGGTTTTATAATGCAGGGACATGTGACATGCAGATCCTATCACACATGCCGTTGCTTCTCTGGCTCAAAGTCCACTTAGCTGTGTGTGTGTCTGTGATTGGCTGACATGCTGGCCCGCCCCACAAGACGCGCGCGCTTAGGGAAGGAAGACAAGAAAAAAAAAAAAAAATTATAGAAACAGCAGTGATCTGAAGGCGCTGTTCACGCACACTATACACTGAAATGTGATAATAGTTTGATTCACAGAGTGACTTACACTATTACAGCAGAAACCAAGCTATGATTTAGCTGTTTTTTGGCTGCTAGAACCGTTCTCGAACGTTTCTAGAACTATCGAGCTTTTGCAAAAAGCTCGAGTTCTAGTTCGATCTAGAACATGCCCCAAAATCACTCGAGCCTGGAACTGGAGAACCACGAACCACGAACCGCGCTCAACTCTAGTCTTCAGTAGAGATGGATAGTCGAGCTGGGCTATCAGACGGTCACCTCTGTAGCTGTAGTGTCATTTTTCCTATGGTCCAATGTGTAAATTAAACAAAAAAGTGCACGTTTGTTATGATGTCCAAGATGGGGACCAGGATGTGGACATAATAAAAAATTAGGGAACATGATAGGAGACATTTCTACAATACATATAATCATTCTTATCTATCTAATACGATGATAACAGCTCTCCATATCTGCAGTCCACCACAAGGACCACCCTCTCTAATCCCTGAAAAATGAAATCATCCTCAGTGATGAAGAGAGGGGGCTAAGTGCCCCCAATGGTCTCAGAGCATTGACTCTTCTAAGAGTCCTAAGAGTCCTGCTCACACTGATGGGGTGCAGCTGTGGGACCCTATTTTCAGAGATGATGTCCTCCACCCAACTCTCAAAAAGCTGAAAGGGTCTAAGAGTCCTAAGAGTCCTGCTCACACTGATGGGGTGCAGCTGTGGGACCCTATTTTCAGAGATGATGTCCTCCACCCAACTCTCAAAAAGCTGAAAGGGTCTTCAGTAGAGATGGATAGTCGAGCTGGGCTATCAGACGGTCACCTCTGTAGCTGTAGTTTCATTTTCCCTATGGTCCAATGTGTAAATTAAACAAAAAAGTGCACGTTTGTTATGATGTCCAAGATGGGGACCAGGATGTGGACATAATAAAAAATTAGGGAACATGATAGGAGACATTTCTACAATACATATAATCATTCTTATCTATCTAATACGATGACAACAGCTCTCCATACCTGCAGTCCACCACAAGGACCACCCTCTCTAATCCCTGAAAAATGAAATCATCCTCAGTGATGAAGAGAGGGGGCTAAGTGCCCCCAATGGTCTCAGAGCATTGACTCTTCTAAGAGTCCTAAGAGTCCTGCTCACACTGATGGGGTGCAGCTGTGGGACCCTATTTTCAGAGATGATGTCCTCCACCCAACTCTCAAAAAGCTGAAAGGGTCTTCAGTAGAGATGGATAGTCGAGCTGGGCTATCAGACGGTCACCTCTGTAGCTGTAGTGTCATTTTTCCTATGGTCCAATGTGTAAATTAAACAAAAAAGTGCACGTTTGTTATGATGTCCAAGATGGGGACCAGGATGTGGACATAATAAAAAATTAGGGAACATGATAGGAGACATTTCTACAATACATATAATCATTCTTATCTATCTAATACGATGACAACAGCTCTCCATACCTGCAGTCCACCACAAGGACCACCCTCTCTAATCCCTGAAAAATGAAATCATCCTCAGTGACGAAGAGAGGGGGCTAAGCGCCCCCATGGTCTCAGAGCATTAACTCTTCTAAGAGTCCTAAGAGTCCTGCTCACACTGATGGGGTGCAGCTGTGGGACCCTATTTTCAGAGATGATGTCCTCCACCCAACTCTCAAAAAGCTGAAAGGGTCTTCAGTAGAGATGGATAGTCGAGCTGGGCTATCAGACGGTCACCTCTGTAGCTGTAGTGTCATTTTTCCTATGGTCCAATGTGTAAATTAAACAAAAAAGTGCACGTTTGTTATGATGTCCAAGATGGGGACCAGGATGTGGACATAATAAAAAATTAGGGAACATGATAGGAGACATTTCTACAATACATATAATCATTCTTATCTATCTAATACGATGACAACAGCTCTCCATACCTGCAGTCCACCACAAGGACCACCCTCTCTAATCCCTGAAAAATGAAATCATCCTCAGGGACGAAGAGAGGGGGCTAAGCGCCCCCCATGGTTTTAGAGCATTGACTCTTCTAAGAGTCCTAAGAGTCCTGCTTACACTGATGGGGTGCAGCTGTGGGACCCTATTTTAAGAGATGATGTCCTCCACCCAACTCTCAAAAAGCTGAAAGGGTCTTCAGTAGAGATGGATAGTCGAGCTGGGCTATCAGACGGTCACCTCTGTAGCTGTAGTGTCATTTTTCCTATGGTCCAATGTGTAAATTAAACAAAAAAGTGCACGTTTGTTATGATGTCCAAGATGGGGACCAGGATGTGGACATAATAAAAAATTAGGGAACATGATAGGAGACATTTCTACAATACATATAATCATTCTTATCTATCTAATACGATGACAACAGCTCTCCATACCTGCAGTCCACCACAAGGACCACCCTCTCTAATCCCTGAAAAATGAAATCATCCTCAGTGACGAAGAGAGGGGGTAAGCGCCCCCATGGTCTCAGAGCATTAACTCTTCTAAGAGTCCTAAGAGTCCTGCTCACACTGATGGGGTGCAGCTGTGGGACCCTATTTTCAGAGATGATGTCCTCCACCCAACTCTCAAAAAGCTGAAAGGGTCTTCAGTAGAGATGGATAGTCGAGCTGGGCTATCAGACGGTCACCTCTGTAGCTGTAGTGTCATTTTTCCTATGGTCCAATGTGTAAATTAAACAAAAAAGTGCACGTTTGTTATGATGTCCAAGATGGGGACCAGGATGTGGACATAATAAAAAATTAGGGAACATGATAGGAGACATTTCTACAATACATATAATCATTCTTATCTATCTAATACGATGACAACAGCTCTCCATACCTGCAGTCCACCACAAGGACCACCCTCTCTAATCCCTGAAAAATGAAATCATCCTCAGGGACGAAGAGAGGGGGCTAAGCGCCCCCCATGGTTTTAGAGCATTGACTCTTCTAAGAGTCCTAAGAGTCCTGCTTACACTGATGGGGTGCAGCTGTGGGACCCTATTTTAAGAGATGATGTCCTCCACCCAACTCTCAAAAAGCTGAAAGGGTCTTCAGTAGAGATGGATAGTCGAGCTGGGCTATCAGACGGTCACCTCTGTAGCTGTAGTGTCATTTTTCCTATGGTCCAATGTGTAAATTAAACAAAAAAGTGCACGTTTGTTATGATGTCCAAGATGGGGACCAGGATGTGGACATAATAAAAAATTAGGGAACATGATAGGAGACATTTCTACAATACATATAATCATTCTTATCTATCTAATACGATGACAACAGCTCTCCATACCTGCAGTCCACCACAAGGACCACTCTCTCTAATCCCTGAAAAATGAAATCATCCTCAGTGACGAAGAGAGGGGGCTAAGCGCCCCCCATGGTCTCAAAACATTGACTCTTCTAAGAGTCCTAAGAGTCCTGCTCACACTGATGGGGTGCAGCTGTGGGACCCTATTTTCAGAGATGATGTCCTCCACCCAACTCTCAAAAAGCTGAAAGGGTCTTCAGTAGAGATGGATAGTCGAGCTGGGCTACCAGACGGTCACCTCTGTAGCTGTAGTGTCATTTTTCCTATGGTCCAATGTGTAAATTAAACAAAAAAGTGCACGTTTGTTATGATTTCCAAGATGGGGACCAGGATGTGGACATAATAAAAAAATAGGGAACATGATAGGAGACATTTCTACAATACATATAATCATTCTTATCTATCTAATACGATGACAACAGCTCTCTATACCTGCAGTCCACCACAAGGACCACCCTCTCTATTCCCTGAAAAGTGAAATCATCCTCAGTGACGAAGAGAGGGGGCTAAGCGCCCCCCATGGTCTCAAAACATTGACTCTTCTAAGAGTCCTAAGAGTCCTGCTCACACTGATGGGGTGCAGCTGTGGGACCCTATTTTCAGAGATGATGTTCTCCACCCAACTCTCAAAAAGCTGAAAGGGTCTTCAGTAGAGATGGATAGTCGAGCTGGGCTATCAGACGGTCACCTCTGTAGCTGTAGTGTCATTTTTCCTATGGTCCAATGTGTAAATTAAACAAAAAAGTGCACGTTTGTTATGATGTCCAAGATGGGGACCAGGATGTGGACATAATAAAAAATTAGGGAACATGATAGGAGACATTTCTACAATACATATAATCATTCTTATCTATTTAATACGATGACAACAGCTCTCCATACCTGCAGTCCACCACAAGGACCACCCTCTCTATTCCCTGAAAAGTGAAATCATCCTCAGTGACGAAGAGAGGGGGCTAAGCGCCCCCCATGGTCTCAAAACATTGACTCTTCTAAGAGTCCTAAGAGTCCTGCTCACACTGATGGGGTGCAGCTGTGGGACCCTATTTTCAGAGATGATGTTCTCCACCCAACTCTCAAAAAGCTGAAAGGGTCTTCAGTAGAGATGGATAGTCGAGCTGGGCTATCAGACGGTCACCTCTGTAGCTGTAGTGTCATTTTTCCTATGGTCCAATGTGTAAATTAAACAAAAAAGTGCACGTTTGTTATGATGTCCAAGATGGGGACCAGGATGTGGACATAATAAAAAATTAGGGAACATGATAGGAGACATTTCTACAATACATATAATCATTCTTATCTATTTAATACGATGACAACAGCTCTCCATACCTGCAGTCCACCACAAGGACCACCCTCTCTAATCCCTGAAAAATGAAATCATCCTCAGTGACGAAGAGAGGGGGCTAAGCGCCCCCCATGGTCTCAGAGCATTGACTCTTCTAAGAGTCCTAAGAGTCCTGCTCACACTGATGGGGTGCAGCTGTGGGACCCTATTTTCAGAGATGATGTCCTCCACCCAACTCTCAAAAAGCTGAAAGGGTCTTCAGTAGAGATGGATTGTCGAGCTGGGCTATCAGACGGTCACCTCTGTAGCTGTAGTGTCATTTTTCCTATGGTCCAATGTGTAAATTAAACAAAAAAGTGCATGTTTGTTTTGATGTCCAAGATGGGGACCAGGATGTGGACATAATAAAAAATTAGGGAACATGATAGGAGACATTTCTACAATACATATAATCATTCTTATCTATCTAATACGATGATAACAGCTCTCCATACCTGCAGTCCACCACAAGGACCACCCTCTCTAATCCCTGAAAAATGAAATCATCCTCAGTGACGAAGAGAGGGGGCTCAGTGCCCCCAATGGTCTCAGAGCATTGACTCTTCTAAGAGTCCTAAGAGTCCTGCTCACACTGATGGGGTGCAGCTGTGGGACCCTATTTTCAGAGATGATGTCCTCCACCCAACTCTCAAAATGCTGAAAGGGTCTTCAGTAGA
Source organism: Anomaloglossus baeobatrachus (assembly GCF_048569485.1). NCBI lineage: Eukaryota > Metazoa > Chordata > Amphibia > Anura > Aromobatidae > Anomaloglossus > Anomaloglossus baeobatrachus. The sequence goes on along the minus strand of NW_027441979.1, from coordinate 204,854 downwards.
GATGGATAGTCGAGCTGGGCTATCAGACGGTCACCTCTGTAGCTGTAGTGTCATTTTTCCTATGGTCCAATGTGTAAATTAAACAAAAAAGTGCACGTTTGTTATGATGTCCAAGATGGGGACCAGGATGTGGACATAATAAAAAATTAGGGAACATGATAGGAGACATTTCTACAATACATATAATCATTCTTATCTATCTAATACGATGACAACAGCTCTCCATACCTGCAGTCCACCACAAGGACCACCCTCTCTAATCCCTGAAAAATGAAATCATCCTCAGTGACGAAGAGAGGGGGCTAAGCGCCCCCATGGTCTCAAAGCATTAACTCTTCTAAGAGTCCTAAGAGTCCTGCTCACACTGATGGGGTGCAGCTGTGGGACCCTATTTTCAGAGATGATGTCCTCCACCCAACTCTCAAAAAGCTGAAAGGGTCTTCAGTAGAGATGGATAGTCGAGCTGGGCTATCAGACGGTCACCTCTGTAGCTGTAGTGTCATTTTTCCTATGGTCCAATGTGTAAATTAAACAAAAAAGTGCACGTTTGTTATGATGTCCAAGATGGGGACCAGGATGTGGACATAATAAAAAATTAGGGAACATGATAGGAGACATTTCTACAATACATATAATCATTCTTATCTATCTAATACGATGACAACAGCTCTCCATACCTGCAGTCCACCACAAGGACCACCCTCTCTAATCCCTGAAAAATGAAATCATCCTCAGTGACGAAGAGAGGGGGCCAAGCGCCCCCCATGGTACCAGAGCATTGACTCTTCTAAGAGTCCTAAGAGTCCTGCTCACACTGATGGGGTGAAGCTGTGGGACCCTATTTTCAGAGATGATGTCCTCCACCCAACTCTCAAAAAGCTGAAAGGGTCTTCAGTAGAGATGTATAGTCGAGCTGGGCTATCAGACGGTCACCTCTGTAGCTGTAGTGTCATTTTTCCTATGGTCCAATGTGTAAATTAAACAAAAAAGTGCACGTTTGTTATGATTTCCAAGATGGGGACCATGATGTGGACATAATAAAAAAATAGGGAACATGATAGGAGACATTTCTACAATACATATAATCATTCTTATCTATCTAATACGATGACAACAGCTCTCCATACCTGCAGTCCACCACAAGGACCACCCTCTCTATTCCCTGAAAAGTGAAATCATCCTCAGTGACGAGGAGAGGGGGCTAAGCGCCCCCCATGGTCTCAGAGCATTGACTCTTCTAAGAGTCCTAAGAGTCCTGCTCACACTGATGGGGTGCAGCTGTGGGACCCTATTTTCAGAGATGATGTTCTCCACCCAACTCTCAAAAAGCTGAAAGGGTCTTCAGTAGAGATGGATAGTCGAGCTGGGCTATCAGATGGTCACCTCTGTAGCTGTAGTGTCATTTTTCCTATGGTCCAATGTGTAAATTAAACAAAAAAGTGCACGTTTGTTATGATGTCCAAGATGGGGACCAGGATGTGGACATAATAAAAAATTAGGGAACATGATGGGAGACATTTCTACAATACATATAATCATTCTTATCTATTTAATACGATGACAACAGCTCTCCATACCTGCAGTCCACCACAAGGACCACCCTCTCTAATCCCTGAAAAATGAAATCATCCTCAGTGACGAAGAGAGGGGGCTAAGCGCCCCCCATGGTCTCAGAGCATTGACTCTTCTAAGAGTCCTAAGAGTCCTGCTCACACTGATGGGGTGCAGCTGTGGGACCCTATTTTCAGAGATGATGTCCTCCACCCAACTCTCAAAAAGCTGAAAGGGTCTTCAGTAGAGATGGATAGTCGAGCTGGGCTATCAGACGGTCACCTCTGTAGCTGTAGTGTCATTTTTCCTATGGTCCAATGTGTAAATTAAACAAAAAAGTGCACGTTTGTTATGATGTCCAAGATGGGGACCAGGATGTGGACATACATTCTTATCTATCTAATACGATGATAACAGCTCTCCATATCTGCAGTCCACCACAAGGACCACCCTCTCTAATCCCTGAAAAATGAAATCATCCTCAGTGATGAAGAGAGGGGGCTAAGTGCCCCCAATGGTCTCAGAGCATTGACTCTTCTAAGAGTCCTAAGAGTCCTGCTCACACTGATGGGGTGCAGCTGTGGGACCCTATTTTCAGAGATGATGTCCTCCACCCAACTCTCAAAAAGCTGAAAGGGTCTTCAGTAGAGATGGATAGTCGAGCTGGGCTATCAGACGGTCACCTCTGTAGCTGTAGTGTCATTTTTCCTATGGTCCAATGTGTAAATTAAACAAAAAAGTGCACGTTTGTTATGATGTCCAAGATGGGGACCAGGATGTGGACATAATAAAAAATTAGGGAACATGATAGGAGACATTTCTACAATACATATAATCATTCTTATCTATCTAATACGATGACAACAGCTCTCCATACCTGCAGTCCACCACAAGGACCACCCTCTCTAATCCCTGAAAAATGAAATCATCCTCAGTGACGAAGAGAGGGGGCTAAGCGCCCCCCATGGTTTTAGAGCATTGACTCTTCTAAGAGTCCTAAGAGTCCTGCTTACACTGATGGGGTGCAGCTGTGGGACCCTATTTTAAGAGATGATGTCCTCCACCCAACTCTCAAAAAGCTGAAAGGGTCTTCAGTAGAGATGGATAGTCGAGCTGGGCTATCAGACGGTCACCTCTGTAGCTGTAGTGTCATTTTTCCTATGGTCCAATGTGGAAATTAAACAAAAAAGTGCACGTTTGTTATGATGTCCAAGATGGGGACCAGGATGTGGACATAATAAAAAATTAGGGAACATGATAGGAGACATTTCTACAATACATATAATCATTCTTATCTACCTAATACGATGATAACAGCTCTCCATACCTGCAGTCCACCACAAGGACCACCCTCTCTAATCCCTGAAAAATGAAATCATCCTCAGTGACGAAGAGAGGGGGCTAAGTGCCCCCAATGGTCTCAGAGCATTGACTCTTCTAAGAGTCCTAAGAGTCCTGCTCACACTGATGGGGTGCAGCTGTGGGACCCTAATTTCAGAGATGATGTCCTCCACCCAACTCTCAAAAAGCTGAAAGGGTCTTCAGTAGAGATGGATAGTCAAGCTGGGCTATCAGACGGTCACCTCTGTAGCTGTAGTGTCATTTTTCCTATGGTCCAATGTGTAAATTAAACAAAAAAGTGCACGTTTGTTATGATGTCCAAGATGGGGACCAGGATGTGGACATAATAAAAAATTAGGGAACATGATAGGAGACATTTCTACAATACATATAATCATTCTTATCTATCTAATACGATGACAACAGCTCTCCATACCTGCAGTCCACAACAAGGACCACCCTCTCTAATCCCTGAAAAATGAAATCATCCTCAGTGACGAAGAGAGGGGGCTAAGCGCCCCCCATGGTTTTAGAGCATTGACTCTTCTAAGAGTCCTAAGAGTCCTGCTTACACTGATGGGGTGCAGCTGTGGGACCCTATTTTAAGAGATGATGTCCTCCACCCAACTCTCAAAAAGCTGAAAGGGTCTTCAGTAGAGATGAATAGTCGAGCTGGGCTATCAGACGGTCACCTCTGTAGCTGTAGTGTCATTTTTCCTATGGTCCAATGTGTAAATTAAACAAAAAAGTGCACGTTTGTTATGATCACGTTTGTTATGATGTCCAAGATGGGGACCAGGATGTGGACATAATAAAAAATTAGGGAACATGATAGGAGACATTTCTACAATACATATAATCATTCTTATCTATCTAATACGATGACAACAGCTCTCCATACCTGCAGTCCACCACAAGGACCACCCTCTCTAATCCCTGAAAAATGAAATCATCCTCAGTGACGAAGAGAGGGGGCTAAGCGCCCCCATGGTCTCAGAGCATTAAATCTTCTAAGAGTCCTAAGAGTCCTGCTCACACTGATGGGGTGCAGCTGTGGGACCCTATTTTCAGAGATGATGTCCTCCACCCAACTCTCAAAAAGCTGAAAGGGTCTTCAGTAGAGATGGATAGTCGAGCTGGGCTATCAGACGGTCACCTCTGTAGCTGTAGTGTCATTTTTCCTATGGTCCAATGTGTAAATTAAACAAAAAAGTGCACGTTTGTTATGATTTCCAAGATGGGGACCATGATGTGGACATAATAAAAAAATAGGGAACATGATAGGAGACATTTCTACAATACGTATAATCATTCTTATCTATCTAATACGATGACAACAGCTCTCCATACCTGCAGTCCACCACAAGGACCACCCTCTCTATTCCCTGAAAAGTGAAATCATCCTCAGTGACGAGGAGAGGGGGCTAAGCGCCCCCCATGGTCTCAGAGCATTGACTCTTCTAAGAGTCCTAAGAGTCCTGCTCACACTGATGGGGTGCAGCTGTGGGACCCTATTTTCAGAGATGATGTTCTCCACCCAACTCTCAAAAAGCTGAAAGGGTCTTCAGTAGAGATGGATAGTCGAGCTGGGCTATCAGACGGTCACCTCTGTAGCTGTAGTGTCATTTTTCCTATGGTCCAATGTGTAAATTAAACAAAAAAGTGCACGTTTGTTATGATGTCCAAGATGGGGACCAGGATGTGGACATAATAAAAAATTAGGGAACATGATAGGAGACATTTCTACAATACATATAATCATTCTTATCTATTTAATACGATGACAACAGCTCTCCATACCTGCAGTCCACCACAAGGACCACCCTCTCTAATCCCTGAAAAATGAAATCATCCTCAGTGACGAAGAGAGGGGGCTAAGCGCCCCCCATGGTCTCAGAGCATTGACTCTTCTAAGAGTCCTAAGAGTCCTGCTCACACTGATGGGGTGCAGCTGTGGGACCCTATTTTCAGAGATGATGTCCTCCACCCAACTCTCAAAAAGCTGAAAGGGTCTTCAGTAGAGATGGATAGTCGAGCTGGGCTATCAGACGGTCACCTCTGTAGCTGTAGTGTCATTTTTCCTATGGTCCAATGTGTAAATTAAACAAAAAAGTGCACGTTTGTTATGATGTCCAAGATGGGGACCAGGATGTGGACATACATTCTTATCTATCTAATACGATGATAACAGCTCTCCATATCTGCAGTCCACCACAAGGACCACCCTCTCTAATCCCTGAAAAATGAAATCATCCTCAGTGATGAAGAGAGGGGGCTAAGTGCCCCCAATGGTCTCAGAGCATTGACTCTTCTAAGAGTCCTAAGAGTCCTGCTCACACTGATGGGGTGCAGCTGTGGGACCCTATTTTCAGAGATGATGTCCTCCACCCAACTCTCAAAAAGCTGAAAGGGTCTTCAGTAGAGATGGATAGTCGAGCTGGGCTATCAGACGGTCACCTCTGTAGCTGTAGTGTCATTTTTCCTATGGTCCAATGTGTAAATTAAACAAAAAAGTGCACGTTTGTTATGATGTCCAAGATGGGGACCAGGATGTGGACATAATAAAAAATTAGGGAACATGATAGGAGACATTTCTACAATACATATAATCATTCTTATCTACCTAATACGATGATAACAGCTCTCCATACCTGCAGTCCACCACAAGGACCACCCTCTCTAATCCCTGAAAAATGAAATCATCCTCAGTGACGAAGAGAGGGGGCTAAGTGCCCCCAATGGTCTCAGAGCATTGACTCTTCTAAGAGTCCTAAGAGTCCTGCTCACACTGATGGGGTGCAGCTGTGGGACCCTAATTTCAGAGATGATGTCCTCCACCCAACTCTCAAAAAGCTGAAAGGGTCTTCAGTAGAGATGGATAGTCAAGCTGGGCTATCAGACGGTCACCTCTGTAGCTGTAGTGTCATTTTTCCTATGGTCCAATGTGTAAATTAAACAAAAAAGTGCACGTTTGTTATGATGTCCAAGATGGGGACCAGGATGTGGACATAATAAAAAATTAGGGAACATGATAGGAAACATTTCTACAATACATATAATCATTCTTATCTATCTAATACGATGACAACAGCTCTCCATACCTGCAGTCCACAACAAGGACCACCCTCTCTAATCCCTGAAAAATGAAATCATCCTCAGTGACGAAGAGAGGGGGCTAAGCGCCCCCCATGGTTTTAGAGCATTGACTCTTCTAAGAGTCCTAAGAGTCCTGCTTACACTGATGGGGTGCAGCTGTGGGACCCTATTTTAAGAGATGATGTCCTCCACCCAACTCTCAAAAAGCTGAAAGGGTCTTCAGTAGAGATGAATAGTCGAGCTGGGCTATCAGACGGTCACCTCTGTAGCTGTAGTGTCATTTTTCCTATGGTCCAATGTGTAAATTAAACAAAAAAGTGCACGTTTGTTATGATGTCCAAGATGGGGACCAGGATGTGGACATAATAAAAAATTAGGGAACATGATAGGAGACATTTCTACAATACATATAATCATTCTTATCTATTTAATACGATGACAACAGCTCTCCATACCTGCAGTCCACCACAAGGACCACCCTCTCTAATCCCTGAAAAATGAAATCATCCTCAGTGACGAAGAGAGGGGGCTAAGCGCCCCCCATGGTCTCAGAGCATTGACTCTTCTAAGAGTCCTAAGAGTCCTGCTCACACTGATGGGGTGCAGCTGTGGGACCCTATTTTCAGAGATGATGTCCTCCACCCAACTCTCAAAAAGCTGAAAGGGTCTTCAGTAGAGATGGATTGTCGAGCTGGGCTATCAGACGGTCACCTCTGTAGCTGTAGTGTCATTTTTCCTATGGTCCAATGTGTAAATTAAACAAAAAAGTGCATGTTTGTTATGATGTCCAAGATGGGGACCAGGATGTGGACATAATAAAAAATTAGGGAACATGATAGGAGACATTTCTACAATACATATAATCATTCTTATCTATCTAATACGATGATAACAGCTCTCCATACCTGCAGTCCACCACAAGGACCACCCTCTCTAATCCCTGAAAAATGAAATCATCCTCAGTGACGAAGAGAGGGGGCTCAGTGCCCCCAATGGTCTAAGAGCATTGACTCTTCTAAGAGTCCTAAGAGTCCTGCTCACACTGATGGGGTGCAGCTGTGGGACCCTATTTTCAGAGATGATGTCCTCCACCCAACTCTCAAAATGCTGAAAGGGTCTTCAGTAGAGATGGATAGTCGAGCTGGGCTATCAGACGGTCACCTCTGTAGCTGTAGTGTCATTTTTCCTATGGTCCAATGTGTAAATTAAACAAAAAAGTGCACGTTTGTTATGATCACGTTTGTTATGATGTCCAAGATGGGGACCAGGATGTGGACATAATAAAAAATTAGGGAACATGATAGGAGACATTTCTACAATACATATAATCATTCTTATCTATCTAATACGATGACAACAGCTCTCCATACCTGCAGTCCACCACAAGGACCACCCTCTCTAATCCCTGAAAAATGAAATCATCCTCAGTGACGAAGAGAGGGGGCTAAGCGCCCCCATGGTCTCAGAGCATTAACTCTTCTAAGAGTCCTAAGAGTCCTGCTCACACTGATGGAGTGCAGCTGTGGGACCCTATTTTCAGAGATGATGTCCTCCACCCAACTCTCAAAAAGCTGAAAGGGTCTTCAGTAGAGATGGATAGTCGAGCTGGGCTATCAGACGGTCACCTCTGTAGCTGTAGTGTCATTTTTCCTATGGTCCAATGTGTAAATTAAACAAAAAAGTGCACGTTTGTTATGATTTCCAAGATGGGGACCATGATGTGGACATAATAAAAAAATAGGGAACATGATAGGAGACATTTCTACAATACATATAATCATTCTTATCTATCTAATACGATGACAACAGCTCTCCATACCTGCAGTCCACCACAAGGACCACCCTCTCTATTCCCTGAAAAGTGAAATCATCCTCAGTGACGAGGAGAGGGGGCTAAGCGCCCCCCATGGTCTCAGAGCATTGACTCTTCTAAGAGTCCTAAGAGTCCTGCTCACACTGATGGGGTGCAGCTGTGGGACCCTATTTTCAGAGATGATGTTCTCCACCCAACTCTCAAAAAGCTGAAAGGGTCTTCAGTAGAGATGGATAGTCGAGCTGGGCTATCAGACGGTCACCTCTGTAGCTGTAGTGTCATTTTTCCTATGGTCCAATGTGTAAATTAAACAAAAAAGTGCACGTTTGTTATGATGTCCAAGATGGGGACCAGGATGTGGACATAATAAAAAATTAGGGAACATGATAGGAGACATTTCTACAATACATATAATCATTCTTATCTATTTAATACGATGACAACAGCTCTCCATACCTGCAGTCCACCACAAGGACCACCCTCTCTAATCCCTGAAAAATGAAATCATCCTCAGTGACGAAGAGAGGGGGCTAAGCGCCCCCCATGGTCTCAGAGCATTGACTCTTCTAAGAGTCCTAAGAGTCCTGCTCACACTGATGGGGTGCAGCTGTGGGACCCTATTTTCAGAGATGATGTCCTCCACCCAACTCTCAAAAAGCTGAAAGGGTCTTCAGTAGAGATGGATAGTCGAGCTGGGCTATCAGACGGTCACCTCTGTAGCTGTAGTGTCATTTTTCCTATGGTCCAATGTGTAAATTAAACAAAAAAGTGCACGTTTGTTATGATGTCCAAGATGGGGACCAGGATGTGGACATACATTCTTATCTATCTAATACGATGATAACAGCTCTCCATATCTGCAGTCCACCACAAGGACCACCCTCTCTAATCCCTGAAAAATGAAATCATCCTCAGTGATGAAGAGAGGGGGCTAAGTGCCCCCAATGGTCTCAGAGCATTGACTCTTCTAAGAGTCCTAAGAGTCCTGCTCACACTGATGGGGTGCAGCTGTGGGACCCTATTTTCAGAGATGATGTCCTCCACCCAACTCTCAAAAAGCTGAAAGGGTCTTCAGTAGAGATGGATAGTCGAGCTGGGCTATCAGACGGTCACCTCTGTAGCTGTAGTGTCATTTTTCCTATGGTCCAATGTGTAAATTAAACAAAAAAGTGCACGTTTGTTATGATGTCCAAGATGGGGACCAGGATGTGGACATAATAAAAAATTAGGGAACATGATAGGAGACATTTCTACAATACATATAATCATTCTTATCTATCTAATACGATGACAACAGCTCTCCATACCTGCAGTCCACCACAAGGACCACCCTCTCTAATCCCTGAAAAATGAAATCATCCTCAGTGACGAAGAGAGGGGGCTAAGCGCCCCCCATGGTTTTAGAGCATTGACTCTTCTAAGAGTCCTAAGAGTCCTGCTTACACTGATGGGGTGCAGCTGTGGGACCCTATTTTAAGAGATGATGTCCTCCACCCAACTCTCAAAAAGCTGAAAGGGTCTTCAGTAGAGATGGATAGTCGAGCTGGGCTATCAGACGGTCACCTCTGTAGCTGTAGTGTCATTTTTCCTATGGTCCAATGTGGAAATTAAACAAAAAAGTGCACGTTTGTTATGATGTCCAAGATGGGGACCAGGATGTGGACATAATAAAAAATTAGGGAACATGATAGGAGACATTTCTACAATACATATAATCATTCTTATCTATTTAATACGATGACAACAGCTCTCCATTCCTGCAGTCCACCACAAGGACCACCCTCTCTAATCCCTGAAAAATGAAATCATCCTCAGTGACGAAGAGAGGGGGCTAAGCGCCCCCCATGGTCTCAGAGCATTGACTCTTCTAAGAGTCCTAAGAGTCCTGCTCACACTGATGGGGTGCAGCTGTGGGACCCTATTTTCAGAGATGATGTCCTCCACCCAACTCTCAAAAAGCTGAAAGGGTCTTCAGTAGAGATGGATTGTCGAGCTGGGCTATCAGACGGTCACCTCTGTAGCTGTAGTGTCATTTTTCCTATGGTCCAATGTGTAAATTAAACAAAAAAGTGCACGTTTGTTATGATGTCCAAGATGGGGACCAGGATGTGGACATAATAAAAAATTAGGGAACATGATAGGAGACATTTCTACAATACATATAATCATTCTTATCTACCTAATACGATGATAACAGCTCTCCATACCTGCAGTCCACCACAAGGACCACCCTCTCTATTCCCTGAAAAATGAAATCATCCTCAGTGACGAAGAGAGGGGGCTAAGTGCCCCCAATGGTCTCAGAGCATTGACTCTTCTAAGAGTCCTAAGAGTCCTGTTTACACTGATGGGGGGCAGCTGTGGGACCCTAATTTCAGAGATGATGTCCTCCACCCAACTCTCAAAAAGCTGAAAGGGTCTTCAGTAGAGATGGATAGTCGAGCTGGGCTATCAGACGGTCACCTCTGTAGCTGTAGTGTCATTTTTCCTATGGTCCAATGTGTAAATTAAACAAAAAAGTGCACGTTTGTTATGATGTCCAAGATGGGGACCAGGATGTGGACATAATAAAAAATTAGGGAACATGATAGGAGACATTTCTACAATACATATAATCATTCTTATCTATCTAATACGATGACAACAGCTCTCCATACCTGCAGTCCACAACAAGGACCACCCTCTCTAATCCCTGAAAAATGAAATCATCCTCAGTGACGAAGAGAGGGGGCTAAGCGCCCCCATGGTCTCAGAGCATTAACTCTTCTAAGAGTCCTAAGAGTCCTGCTCACACTGATGGGTGCAGCTGTGGGACCCTATTTTCAGAGATGATGTCCTCCACCCAACTCTCAAAAAGCTGAAAGGGTCTTCAGTAGAGACGGATAGTCGAGCTGGGCTATCAGACGGTCACCTCTGTAGCTGTAGTGTCATTTTTCCTATGGCCCAATGTGTAAATTAAACAAAAAAGTGCACGTTTGTTATGATGTCCAAGATGGGGACCAGGATGTGGACATAATAAAAAATTAGGGAACATGATAGGAGACATTTCTACAATACATATAATCATTCTTATCTATCTAATACGATGACAACAGCTCTCCATACCTGCAGTCCACCACAAGGACCACCCTCTCTAATCGCTGAAAAATGAAATCATCCTCAGTGACGAAGAGAGGGGGCCAAGCGCCCCCCATGGTACCAGAGCATTGACTCTTCTAAGAGTCCTAAGAGTCCTGCTCACACTGATGGGGTGAAGCTGTGGGACCCTATTTTCAGAGATGATGTCCTCCACCCAACTCTCAAAAAGCTGAAAGGGTCTTCAGTAGAGATGGATAGTCGAGCTGGGCTATCAGACGGTCACCTCTGTAGCTGTAGTGTCATTTTTCCTATGGTCCAATGTGTAAATTAAACAAAAAAGTGCACGTTTGTTATGATGTCCAAGATGGGGACCAGGATGTGGACATAATAAGAAATTAGGGAACATGATAGGAGACATTTCTACAATACATATAATCATTCTTATCTATCTAATACGATGACAACAGCTCTCCATACCTGCAGTCCACCACAAGGACCACCCTCTCTAATCCCTGAAAAATGAAATCATCCTCAGGGACGAAGAGAGGGGGCTAAGCGCCCCCCATGGTTTTAGAGCATTGACTCTTCTAAGAGTCCTAAGAGTCCTGCTTACACTGATGGGGTGCAGCTGTGGGACCCTATTTTCAGAGATGATGTCCTCCACCCAACTCTCAAAAAGCTGAAAGGGTCTTCAGTAGAGATGGATAGTCGAGCTGGGCTATCAGACGGTCACCTCTGTAGCTGTAGTGTCATTTTTCCTATAATCCAATGTGTAAATTAAACAAAAAAGTGCACGTTTGTTATGATGTTCAAGATGGGGACCAGGATGTGGACATAATAAAAAATTAGGGAACATGATAGGAGACATTTCTACAATACATATAATCATTCTTATCTATCTAATACGATCACAACAGCTCTCCATACCTGCAGTCCACCACAAGGACCACTCTCTCTAATCCCTGAAAAATGAAATCATCCTCAGTGACGAAGAGAGGGGGCTAAGCGCCCCCCATGGTCTCAGAGCATTGACTCTTCTAAGAGTCCTAAGATTCCTGCTCACACTGATGTGGTGCAGCTGTGGGACCCTATTTTCAGAGATGATGTCCTCCACCCAACTCTCAAAAAGCTGAAAGGGTCTTCAGTAGAGATGGATAGTCGAGCTGGGCTATCAGACGGTCACCTCTGTAGCTGTAGTGTCATTTTTCCTATGGTCCAATGTGTAAATTAAACAAAAAAGTGCACATTTGTTATGATTTCCAAGATGGGGACCAGGATGTGGACATAATAAAAAAATAGGGAACATGATAGGAGACATTTCTACAATACATATAATCATTCTTATCTATTTAATACGATGACAACAGCTCTCCATACCTGCAGTCCACCACAAGGACCACCCTCTCTAATCCCTGAAAAATGAAATCATCCTCAGTGACGAAGAGAGGGGGCTAAGCGCCCCCCATGGTCTCAGAGCATTGACTCTTCTAAGAGTCCTAAGAGTCCTGCTCACACTGATGGGGTGCAGCTGTGGGACCCTATTTTCAGTGATGATGTCCTCCACCCAACTCTCAAAAAGCTGAAAGGGTCTTCAGTAGAGATGGATAGTCGAGCTGGGCTATCAGACGGTCACCTCTGTAGCTGTAGTGTCATTTTTCCTATGGTCCAATGTGTAAATTAAACAAAAAAGTGCACATTTGTTATGATGTCCAAGATGGGGACCAGGATGTGGACATAATAAAAAATTAGGGAACATGATAGGAGACATTTCTACAATACATATAATCATTCTTATCTATTTAATACGATGACAACAGCTCTCCATACCTGCAGTCCACCACAAGGACCACCCTCTCTAATCCCTGAAAAATGAAATCATCCTCAGTGACGAAGAGAGGGGGCTAAGCGCCCCCCATGGTCTCAGAGCATTGACTCTTCTAAGAGTCCTAAGAGTCCTGCTCACACTGATGGGGTGCAGCTGTGGGACCCTATTTTCAGTGATGATGTCCTCCACCCAACTCTCAAAAAGCTGAAAGGGTCTTCAGTAGAGATGGATAGTCGAGCTGGGCTATCAGACGGTCACCTCTGTAGCTGTAGTGTCATTTTTCCTATGGTCCAATGTGTAAATTAAACAAAAAAGTGCACGTTTGTTATGATGTCCAAGATGGGGACCAGGATGTGGACATAATAAAAAATTAGGGAACATGATAGGAGACATTTCTACAATACATATAATCATTCTTATCTATCTAATACGATGATAACAGCTCTCCATATCTGCAGTCCACCACAAGGACCACCCTCTCTAATCCCTGAAAAATGAAATCATCCTCAGTGATGAAGAGAGGGGGCTAAGTGCCCCCAATGGTCTCAGAGCATTGACTCTTCTAAGAGTCCTAAGAGTCCTGCTCACACTGATGGGGTGCAGCTGTGGGACCCTATTTTCAGAGATGATGTCCTCCACCCAACTCTCAAAAAGCTGAAAGGGTCTTCAGTAGAGATGGATAGTCGAGCTGGGCTATCAGACGGTCACCTCTGTAGCTGTAGTGTCATTTTTCCTATGGTCCAATGTGTAAATTAAACAAAAAAGTGCACGTTTGTTATGATGTCCAAGATGGGGACCAGGATGTGGACATAATAAAAAAATAGGGAACATGATAGGAGACATTTCTACAATACATATAATCATTCTTATCTATCTAATACGATGACAACAGCTCTCCGTACCTGCAGTCCACCACAAGGACCACCCTCTCTATTCCCTGAAAAGTGAAATCATCCTCAGTGACGAAGAGAGGGGGCTAAGCGCCCCCATGGTCTCAGAGCATTGACTCTTCTAAGAGTCCTAAGAGTCCTGCTCACACTGATGGGGTGCAGCTGTGGGACCCTATTTTCAGAGATGATGTTCTCCACCCAACTCTCAAATAGCTGAAAGGGTCTTCAGTAGAGATGGATAGTCGAGCTGGGCTATCAGACGGTCACCTCTGTAGCTGTAGTGTCATTTTTCCTATGGTCCAATGTGTAAATTAAACAAAAAAGTGCACGTTTGTTATGATGTCCAAGATGGGGACCAGGATGTGGACATAATAAAAAATTAGGGAACATGATAGGAGACATTTCTACAATACATATAATCATTCTTATCTATCTAATACGATGACAACAGCTCTCCATACCTGCAGTCCACAACAAGGACCACCCTCTCTAATCCCTGAAAAATGAAATCATCCTCAGTGACGAAGAGAGGGGGCTAAGCGCCCCCATGGTCTCAGAGCATTAACTCTTCTAAGAGTCCTAAGAGTCCTGCTCACACTGATGGGTGCAGCTGTGGGACCCTATTTTCAGAGATGATGTCCTCCACCCAACTCTCAAAAAGCTGAAAGGGTCTTCAGTAGAGATGGATAGTCGAGCTGGGCTATCAGACGGTCACCTCTGTAGCTGTAGTGTCATTTTTCCTATGGCCCAATGTGTAAATTAAACAAAAAAGTGCACGTTTGTTATGATGTCCAAGATGGGGACCAGGATGTGGACATAATAAAAAATTAGGGAACATGATAGGAGACATTTCTACAATACATATAATCATTCTTATCTATCTAATACGATGACAACAGCTCTCCATACCTGCAGTCCACCACAAGGACCACCCTCTCTAATCCCTGAAAAATGAAATCATCCTCAGTGACGAAGAGAGGGGGCCAAGCGCCCCCCATGGTACCAGAGCATTGACTCTTCTAAGAGTCCTAAGAGTCCTGCTCACACTGATGGGGTGAAGCTGTGGGACCCTATTTTCAGAGATGATGTCCTCCACCCAACTCTCAAAAAGCTGAAAGGGTCTTCAGTAGAGATGGATAGTCGAGCTGGGCTATCAGACGGTCACCTCTGTAGCTGTAGTGTCATTTTTCCTATGGTCCAATGTGTAAATTAAACAAAAAAGTGCACGTTTGTTATGATGTCCAAGATGGGGACCAGGATGTGGACATAATAAGAAATTAGGGAACATGATAGGAGACATTTCTACAATACATATAATCATTCTTATCTATCTAATATGATGACAACAGCTCTCCATACCTGCAGTCCACCACAAGGACCACCCTCTCTAATCCCTGAAAAATGAAATCATCCTCAGGGACGAAGAGAGGGGGCTAAGCGCCCCCCATGGTTTTAGAGCATTGACTCTTCTAAGAGTCCTAAGAGTCCTGCTTACACTGATGGGGTGCAGCTGTGGGACCCTATTTTCAGAGATGATGTCCTCCACCCAACTCTCAAAAAGCTGAAAGGGTCTTCAGTAGAGATGGATAGTCGAGCTGGGCTATCAGACGGTCACCTCTGTAGCTGTAGTGTCATTTTTCCTATAATCCCCATCAGTGTGAGCAGGACTCTTAGGACTCTTAGAAGAGTCAATGCTCTGGTACCATGGGGGGCGCTTGGCCCCCTCTCTTCGTCACTGAGGATGATTTCATTTTTCAGGGATTAGAGAGGGTGGTCCTTGTGGTGGACTGCAGGTATGTAGAGCTGTTGTCATCGTATTAGATAGATAAGAATGATTATATGTATTGTAGAAATGTCTCCTATCATGTTCCCTAATTTTTTATTATGTCCACATCCTGGTCCCCATCTTGGACATCATAACAAACGTGCACTTTTTTGTTTAATTTACACATTGGACCATAGGAAAAATGACACTACAGCTACAGAGGTGACCGTCTGATAGCCCAGCTCGACTATCCATCTCTACTGAAGACCCTTTCAGCTTTTTGAGAGTTGGGTGGAGGACATCATCTCTGAAAATAGGGTCCCACAGCTGCACCCCATCAGTGTGAGCAGGACTCTTAGGACTCTTAGAAGAGTTAATGCTCTGAGACCATGGGGGCGCTTAGCCCCCTCTCTTCGTCACTGAGGATGATTTCATTTTTCAGGGATTAGAGAGGGTGGTCCTTGTGGTGGACTGCAGGTATGGAGAGCTGTTGTCATCGTATTAGATAGATAAGAATGATTATATGTATTGTAGAAATGTCTCCTATCATGTTCCCTAATTTTTTATTATGTCCACATCCTGGTCCCCATCTTGGACATCATAACAAACGTGCACTTTTTTGTTTAATTTACACATTGGACCATAGGAAAAATGACACTACAGCTACAGAGGTGACCGTCTGATAGCCCAGCTCGACTATCCATCTCTACTGAAGACCCTTTCAGCTTTTTGAGAGTTGGGTGGAGGACATTATCTCTGAAAATAGGGTCCCACAGCTGCACCCCATCAGTGTGAGCAGGACTCTTAGGACTCTTAGAAGAGTCAATGCTCTGAGACCATTGGGGGCACTTAGCCCCCTCTCTTCGTCACTGAGGATGATTTCATTTTTCAGGGATTAGAGAGGGTGGTCCTTGTGGTGGACTGCAGGTATGGAGAGCTGTTATCATCGTATTAGATAGATAAGAATGATTATATGTATTGTAGAAATGTCTCCTATCATGTTCCCTAATTTTTTATTATGTCCACATCCTGGTCCCCATCTTGGACATCATAACAAACGTGCACTTTTTTGTTTAATTTACACATTGGACCATAGGAAAAATGACACTACAGCTACAGAGGTGACCGTCTGATAGCCCAGCTCGACAATCCATCTCTACTGAAGACCCTTTCAGCTTTTTGAGAGTTGGGTGGAGGACATCATCTCTGAAAATAGGGTCCCACAGCTGCACCCCATCAGTGTGAGCAGGACTCTTAGGACTCTTAGAAGAGTCAATGCTCTGAGACCATGGGGGGCGCTTAGCCCCCTCTCTTCGTCACTGAGGATGATTTCATTTTTCAGGGATTAGAGAGGGTGGTCCTTGTGGTGGACTGCAGGTATGGAGAGCTGTTGTCATCGTATTAAATAGATAAGAATGATTATATGTATTGTAGAAATGTCTCCTATCATGTTCCCTAATTTTTTATTATGTCCACATCCTGGTCCCCATCTTGGACATCATAACAAACGTGCACTTTTTTGTTTAATTTACACATTGGACCATAGGAAAAATGACACTACAGCTACAGAGGTGACCGTCTGATAGCCCAGCTCGACTATCCATCTCTACTGAAGACCCTTTCAGCTTTTTGAGAGTTGGGTGGAGAACATCATCTCTGAAAATAGGGTCCCACAGCTGCACCCCATCAGTGTGAGCAGGACTCTTAGGACTCTTAGAAGAGTCAATGTTTTGAGACCATGGGGGGCGCTTAGCCCCCTCTCTTCGTCACTGAGGATGATTTCACTTTTCAGGGAATAGAGAGGGTGGTACTTGTGGTGGACTGCAGGTATGGAGAGCTGTTGTCATCGTATTAGATAGATAAGAATGATTATATGTATTGTAGAAATGTCTCCTATCATGTTCCCTATTTTTTTATTATGTCCACATCCTGGTCCCCATCTTGGAAATCATAACAAACGTGCACTTTTTTGTTTAATTTACACATTGGACCATAGGAAAAATGACACTACAGCTACAGAGGTGACCGTCTGGTAGCCCAGCTCGACTATCCATCTCTACTGAAGACCCTTTCAGCTTTTTGAGAGTTGGGTGGAGGACATCATCTCTGAAAATAGGGTCCCACAGCTGCACCCCATCAGTGTGAGCAGGACTCTTAGGACTCTTAGAAGAGTCAATGTTTTGAGACCATGGGGGGCGCTTAGCCCCCTCTCTTCGTCACTGAGGATGATTTCATTTTTCAGGGATTAGAGAGGGTGGTCCTTGTGGTGGACTGCAGGTATGGAGAGCTGTTGTCATCGTATTAAATAGATAAGAATGATTATATGTATTGTAGAAATGTCTCCTATCATGTTCCCTAATTTTTTATTATGTCCACATCCTGGTCCCCATCTTGGACATCATAACAAACGTGCACTTTTTTGTTTAATTTACACATTGGACCATAGGAAAAATGACAATACAGCTACAGAGGTGACCGTCTGATAGCCCAGCTCGACTATCCATCTCTACTGAAGACCCTTTCAGCTTTTTGAGAGTTGGGTGGAGAACATCATCTCTGAAAATAGGGTCCCACAGCTGCACCCCATCAGTGTGAGCAGGACTCTTAGGACTCTTAGAAGAGTCAATGTTTTGAGACCATGGGGGGCGCTTAGCCCCCTCTCTTCGTCACTGAGGATGATTTCACTTTTCAGGGAATAGAGAGGGTGGTACTTGTGGTGGACTGCAGGTATGGAGAGCTGTTGTCATCGTATTAGATAGATAAGAATGATTATATGTATTGTAGAAATGTCTCCTATCATGTTCCCTATTTTTTTATTATGTCCACATCCTGGTCCCCATCTTGGAAATCATAACAAACGTGCACTTTTTTGTTTAATTTACACATTGGACCATAGGAAAAATGACACTACAGCTACAGAGGTGACCGTCTGGTAGCCCAGCTCGACTATCCATCTCTACTGAAGACCCTTTCAGCTTTTTGAGAGTTGGGTGGAGGACATCATCTCTGAAAATAGGGTCCCACAGCTGCACCCCATCAGTGTGAGCAGGACTCTTAGGACTCTTAGAAGAGTCAATGTTTTGAGACCATGGGGGGCGCTTAGCCCCCTCTCTTCGTCACTGAGGATGATTTCATTTTTCAGGGATTAGAGAGAGTGGTCCTTGTGGTGGACTGCAGGTATGGAGAGCTGTTGTGATCGTATTAGATAGATAAGAATGATTATATGTATTGTAGAAATGTCTCCTATCATGTTCCCTAATTTTTTATTATGTCCACATCCTGGTCCCCATCTTGGACATCATAACAAACGTGCACTTTTTTGTTTAATTTACACATTGGACCATAGGAAAAATGACACTACAGCTACAGAGGTGACCGTCTGATAGCCCAGCTCGACTATCCATCTCTACTGAAGACCCTTTCAGCTTTTTGAGAGTTGGGGGAGGACATCATCTCTTAAAATAGGGTCCCACAGCTGCACCCCATCAGTGTAAGCAGGACTCTTAGGACTCTTAGAAGAGTCAATGCTCTAAAACCATGGGGGGCGCTTAGCCCCCTCTCTTCGTCCCTGAGGATGATTTCATTTTTCAGGGATTAGAGAGGGTGGTCCTTGTGGTGGACTGCAGGTATGGAGAGCTGTTGTCATCGTATTAGATAGATAAGAATGATTATATGTATTGTAGAAATGTCTCCTATCATGTTCCCTAATTTTTTATTATGTCCACATCCTGGTCCCCATCTTGGACATCATAACAAACGTGCACTTTTTTGTTTAATTTACACATTGGACCATAGGAAAAATGACACTACAGCTACAGAGGTGACCGTCTGATAGCCCAGCTCGACTATCCATCTCTACTGAAGACCCTTTCAGCTTTTTGAGAGTTGGGTGGAGGACATCATCTCTGAAAATAGGGTCCCACAGCTGCACCCCATCAGTGTGAGCAGGACTCTTAGGACTCTTAGAAGAGTTAATGCTCTGAGACCATGGGGGTGCTTAGCCCCCTCTCTTCGTCACTGAGGATGATTTCATTTTTCAGGGATTAGAGAGGGTGGTCCTTGTGGTGGACTGCAGGTATGGAGAGCTGTTGTCATCGTATTAGATAGATAAGAATGATTATATGTATTGTAGAAATGTCTCCTATCATGTTCCCTAATTTTTTATTATGTCCACATCCTGGTCCCCATCTTGGACATCATAACAAACGTGCACTTTTTTGTTTAATTTACACATTGGACCATAGGAAAAATGACACTACAGCTACAGAGGTGACCGTCTGGTAGCCCAGCTCGACTATCCATCTCTACTGAAGACCCTTTCAGCTTTTTGAGAGTTGGGTGGAGGACATCATCTCTGAAAATAGGGTCCCACAGCTGCACCCCATCAGTGTGAGCAGGACTCTTAGGACTCTTAGAAGAGTCAATGTTTTGAGACCATGGGGGGCGCTTAGCCCCCTCTCTTCGTCACTGAGGATGATTTCATTTTTCAGGGATTAGAGAGAGTGGTCCTTGTGGTGGACTGCAGGTATGGAGAGCTGTTGTGATCGTATTAGATAGATAAGAATGATTATATGTATTGTAGAAATGTCTCCTATCATGTTCCCTAATTTTTTATTATGTCCACATCCTGGTCCCCATCTTGGACATCATAACAAACGTGCACTTTTTTGTTTAATTTACACATTGGACCATAGGAAAAATGACACTACAGCTACAGAGGTGACCGTCTGATAGCCCAGCTCGACTATCCATCTCTACTGAAGACCCTTTCAGCTTTTTGAGAGTTGGGTGGAGGACATCATCTCTTAAAATAGGGTCCCACAGCTGCACCCCATCAGTGTGAGCAGGACTCTTAGGACTCTTAGAAGAGTCAATGCTCTGAGACCATGGGGGGCGCTTAGCCCCCTCTCTTCGTCACTGAGGATGATTTCATTTTTCAGGGATTAGAGAGGGTGGTCCTTGTGGTGGACTGCAGGTATGGAGAGCTGTTGTCATCGTATTAAATAGATAAGAATGATTATATGTATTGTAGAAATGTCTCCTATCATGTTCCCTAATTTTTTATTATGTCCACATCCTGGTCCCCATCTTGGACATCATAACAAACGTGCACTTTTTTGTTTAATTTACACATTGGACCATAGGAAAAATGACACTACAGCTACAGAGGTGACCGTCTGATAGCCCAGCTCGACTATCCATCTCTACTGAAGACATTTCTACAATACATATAATCATTCTTATCTATCTAATACGATCACAACAGCTCTCCATACCTGCAGTCCACCACAAGGACCACTCTCTCTAATCCCTGAAAAATGAAATCATCCTCAGTGACGAAGAGAGGGGGCTAAGCGCCCCCCATGGTCTCAGAGCATTGACTCTTCTAAGAGTCCTAAGATTCCTGCTCACTCTGATGGGGTGCAGCTGTGGGACCCTATCTTCAGAGATGATGTCCTCCACCCAACTCTCAAAAAGCTGAAAGGGTCTTCAGTAGAGATGGATAGTCGAGCTGGGCTATCAGACGGTCACCTCTGTAGCTGTAGTGTCATTTTTCCTATGGTCCAATTTGTAAATTAAACAAAAAAGTGCACGTTTGTTATGATTTCCAAGATGGGGACCAGGATGTGGACATAATAAAAAAATAGGGAACATGATAGGAGACATTTCTACAATACATATAATCATTCTTATCTATCTAATACGATGACAACAGCTCTCCATACCTGCAGTCCACCACAAGGACCACCCTCTCTATTCCCTAAAAAGTGAAATCATCCTCAGTGACGAGGAGAGGGGGCTAAGCGCCCCCCATGGTCTCAGAGCATTGACTCTTCTAAGAGTCCTAAGAGTCCTGCTCACACTGATGGGGTGCAGCTGTGGGACCCTATTTTCAGAGATGATGTTCTCCACCCAACTCTCAAAAAGCTGAAAGGGTCTTCAGTAGAGATGAGCGAACCGGTCGCGGTTCGGCTGGAGGTTGGTTCGCCGAACGGACCTCCCGTTCGAGTTCGGTTCGTCGAACGTTCGACGAACCGAACTCGAACTGCATAGGAAACAATGGCAGGCAATCACAAACACAGAAAAACACCTAGAAAACACCCTCAAAGGTGTCCTAAAGGTGACAAACAACTCAAACACATTGGAAAGTGACAAGGACATATACTCATGCGAAAACAAAACAGCTGGACAAGGAAAAAGAGGAGGACACACAGATATAGGCATGGCACGCCCTTCTAAAATCATGTAAAACACCGCAAGGTGACTCCAAGCGGAGTCTCCCTTTTTTCCAAAAATTGGGCCACACACACCCACCCCTTCAGTGGCAGCAGTTGTGCCTCAGTTGTACACTTCACAGCTAGATTTGCATCAAGCACATTCAAAAATACGCCATTCTTATCCATCCCCAGGATGACACCGGGGTAGGTAGCAAAGTCTTTCCTGATCCCAGCTCTGTGCAGCTTGGATCATTTATAAAAAACACAGCAATCAAGGGTTACTCCAAGCGGAGTCTCCCTTTTTTCCAAAAATTGGGCCCCACACACACCCACCCCTTCAGTGGCAGCAGTTGTGCCCTAGTTGTACACTTCACAGCTACATTTGCATCAAGCACATTCAAAAATACGCCATTCTTATCCATCCCCAGGATGACACCGGGGTAGGTAGCAAAGTCTTTGCTGACCCATGACTTGTTCATCTTGGCTTCTTTTAAAAACAATGTAAGCAAGGGTTACTCCAAGCGGAGTTCCCTTTTTTCCAAAAATTGGGCCCCACACACACCCACCCCTTCAGTGGCAGCAGTTGTGCCCTAGTTGTACACTTCACAGCTACATTTGCATCAAGCAGATTCAAAAATACGCCATTCTTATCCATCCCCAGGATGACACCGGGGTAGGTAGCAAAGTCTTTGCTGACCCATGACTTGTTCATCTTGGCTTCTTTTAAAAACAATGTAAGCAAGGGTTACTCCAAGCGGAGTCTCCCTTTTTTCCAAAAATTGGGCCCCACACACACCCACCCCTTCAGTGGCAGCAGTTGTGCCCTAGTTGTACACTTCACAGCTACATTTGCATCAAGCACATTCAAAAATACGCCATTCTTATCCGTCCCCAGGATGACACCGGGGTAGGTAGCAAAGTGTTTCCTGATCCCAGCTCTGTTCATCTTGGCTTCTTTTAAAAACACAGCAAGCAAGGGTTACTCCAAGCGGAGTCTCCCTTTTTTTTCCAAAAATTGGGCCCCACACACCCACCCATTCAGTGGCAGCAGTTGTGCCCCAGTTGTACACTTCACAGCTAGATTTGCATCAAGCACATTCAAAAATACGCCATTCTTATCCATCCCCAGGATGACACCGGGGTAGGTAGCAAAGTCTTTGCTGACCCATGACTTGTTCATCTTGGCTTCTTTTAAAAACAATGTAAGCAAGGGTTACTCCAAGCGGAGTCTCCCTTTTTTCCAAAAATTGGGCCCCACACACACCCACCCCTTCAGTGGCAGCAGTTGTGCCCTAGTTGTACACTTCACAGCTACATTTGCATCAAGCACATTCAAAAATACGCCATTCTTATCCGTCCCCAGGATGACACCGGGGTAGGTAGCAAAGTCTTTCCTGATCCCAGCTCTGTTCATCTTGGCTTCTTTTAAAAACACATCAAGCAAGGGTTACTCCAAGCGGAGCCTCCCTTTTTTCCAAAAATTGGGCCCCACACACCCACCCATTCAGTGGCAGCAGTTGTGCCCCAGTTGTACACTTCACAGCTAGATTTGCATCAAGCACATTCCAAAATACGCCATTCTTATCCGTCCCCAGGATGACACCGGGGTAGGTAGCAAAGTGTTTCCTGATCCCAGCTCTGTTCATCTTGGCTTCTTTTAAAAACACAGCAAGCAAGGGTTACTCCAAGAGGAGTCTCCCTTTTTTTCCAAAAATTGGGCCCCACACACCCACCCATTCAGTGGCAGCAGTTGTGCCCCAGTTGTACACTTCACAGCTAGATTTGCATCAAGCACATTCAAAAATACGCCATAATTAACCGTCCCCAGGATGACACCAGGGTAGGTAGCAAAGTCTTTCCTGATCCCAGCTCTGTTCATCTTGGCTTCTTTTAAAAACACAGCAAGCAAGGGTTACTCCAAGCGGAGTCTCCCTTTTTTTCCAAAAATTGGGCCCCACACACCCACCCATTCAGTGGCAGCAGTTGTGCCCCAGTTGTACACTTCACAGCTAGATTTGCATCAAGCACATTCAAAAATACGCCATTCTTATCCGTCCCCAGGATGACACCGGGGTAGGTAGCAAAGTGTTTCCTGATCCCAGCTCTGTTCATCTTGGCTTCTTTTAAAAACACAGCAAGCAAGGGTTACTCCAAGCGGAGTCTCCCTTTTTTTCCAAAAATTGGGCCCCACACACCCACCCATTCAGTGGCAGCAGTTGTGCCCCAGTTGTACACTTCACAGCTAGATTTGCATCAAGCACATTCAAAAAAACGCCATAATTAACCGTCCCCAGGATGACACCAGGGTAGGTAGCAAAGTCTTTCCTGATCCCAGCTCTGTTCATCTTGGCTTCTTTTAAAAACACATCAAGCAAGGGTTACTCCAAGCGGAGCCTCCCTTTTTTTCCAAAAATTGTGCCCCACACACACCCACCCATTCAGTGGCAGCACTTGTGCCCTAGTTGTACACTTCACAGCTACATTTGCATCAAGCACATTCAAAAATACGCCATAATTAACCGTCCCCAGGATGACACCAGGGTAGGTAGCAAAGTCTTTCCTGATCCCAGCTCTGTTCATCTTGGCTTCTTTTAAAAACACATCAAGCAAGGGTTACTCCAAGCGGAGCCTCCCTTTTTTCCAAAAATTGGGCCCCACACACCCACCCATTCAGTGGCAGCAGTTGTGCCCCAGTTGTACACTTCACAGCTAGATTTGCATCAAGCACATTCCAAAATACGCCATTCTTATCCGTCCCCAGGATGACACCGGGGTAGGTAGCAAAGTGTTTCCTGATCCCAGCTCTGTTCATCTTGGCTTCTTTTAAAAACACAGCAAGCAAGGGTTACTCCAAGCGGAGTCTCCCTTTTTTTCCAAAAATTGGGCCCCACACACCCACCCATTCAGTGGCAGCAGTTGTGCCCCAGTTGTACACTTCACAGCTAGATTTGCATCAAGCACATTCAAAAATACGCCATTCTTATCCGTCCCCAGGATGACACCGGGGTAGGTAGCAAAGTGTTTCCTGATCCCAGCTCTGTTCATCTTGGCTTCTTTTAAAAACACAGCAAGCAAGGGTTACTCCAAGCGGAGTCTCCCTTTTTTTCCAAAAATTGGGCCCCACACACCCACCCATTCAGTGGCAGCAGTTGTGCCCCAGTTGTACACTTCACAGCTAGATTTGCATCAAGCACATTCAAAGAAACGCCATAATTAACCGTCCCCAGGATGACACCAGGGTAGGTAGCAAAGTCTTTCCTGATCCCAGCTCTGTTCATCTTGGCTTCTTTTAAAAACACATCAAGCAAGGGTTACTCCAAGCGGAGCCTCCGTTTTTTTCCAAAAATTGTGCCCCACACACACCCACCCATTCAGTGGCAGCACTTGTGCCCTAGTTGTACACTTCACAGCTACATTTGCATCAAGCACATTCAAAAATACGCCATAATTAACCGTCCCCAGGATGACACCAGGGTAGGTAGCAAAGTCTTTCCTGATCCCAGCTCTGTTCATCTTGGCTTCTTTTAAAAACACATCAAGCAAGGGTTACTCCAAGCGGAGTCTCCCTTTTTTTCCAAAAATTGGGCCCCACACAGACACCTTATCAGTGGCAGCACTTGTGCCCTAGTTGCAAACAGGATGTTTTGATTTGCATCAAGCACATTCCAAATCAACAAGCATTTACTCTCCCCAGGATGACACAGGGGTAGTAAATTCCTTCTGGATCCATGACTTGTTCATTTTGATGAACGTCAGTCTGTCCACATTGTCACTGGACAGACTCGTGCGCTTATCTGTCAGCACACACCCAGCAGCACTGAATACACGTTCAGAGACAACGCTGGCAGCTGGACACGACAAAATCTCCAAGGCGTAAGTTGCGAGCTCTGGCCATTTTTCTAGGTTTGAAGCCCAAAAGGAGCAAGGCTCCAGTTGCACAGTCATGGCATCGATGTTCATTTGGAGATACTCCTGTATCATCCTCTCCAGCCGTTGACTATGTGTCAGACTTGTTGTCTCTGGTGGCCTTGCAAAAGAGGGTCTAAAAAAATTATGAAAAGATTCCATAAAATTGCTGTTACCGGCACCAGATACGGTCCTACTGGTACGGGTAGACTGTTGAAGATGACGAGACCGTCCCATGTTTGTCAAGTTACAACTGGGAGATTCACTCCCTGCACCTGCACGGTTGTTTGGTGGAAAAGCCGAGCTAAGATCTAGTAACAGCTTCTGCTGATACTCCTGCATACGTGCGTCCCTTTCTATGGCTGGAATTATGTCACAAAATTTGGACTTGTACCGGGGATCTAATAGTGTGGCAATCCAGTAGTCATCATCACTTCTAATTTTGACAATACGACTGTCATGTTGGAGGTAGTGCAACAAAAAGGCACTCATGTGTCTTGCGCAGCCATGCGGACCAAGTCCACGCTGTGTTTGTGGCATAGAGGTGCTACCCGTTCTTTCTTCCTCTGACATCTGACCCCAACCGCTTTCAACTGAAATTTGACCAAGGTCTCCCTCATCCGCTGAGTCTTCCATGTCCATGGACAGTTCGTCCTCCATTTCTTCATGTTCTCCTGCACCTTGCTCAACATTTCGCCTGCTACTATGCGCCCTTGTCGATCCCTGTCCCCCATGGTCCCATGCCTGCTGCGTTGGTGATGATGAACGTCTGGACCTTGGTGATGTTGTTGTCCCTTGCGCATATGAATCCTCCTGTAGTTCCTCCCCTTCATGTTGTCCCACCCCCTGACTCCGAATAGTGTTTAGCGTGTGCTCCAGCATGTAAATGACTGGAATCGTCATGCTGATAATGGCATTGTCAGAGCTAAACATATTCGTCGCCATGTCGAAACTGTGCAGAAGGGTGCATAGGTCCTTGATCTGAGACCACTCCATCAGGGTGATCTGCCCCACCTCTGCATCTCGTTGGCCCAGGCTATACGTCATGACGTATTGCACCAGGGCTCTGCGGTGCTGCTACAGTCGCTGTAACATGTGGAGAGTTGAATTCCAGCATGTCGCCACATCGCATTTCAGGCGATGAACCGGCAGGCCGAAAGACTTCTGGAGCGATGCAAGTCGCTCAGCTGCGGCGCTTGAACGGCGGAAGTGAGCAGACAGTTTTCGTGCCCTGTTCAGAAGGCCATCTAGGCCGGGATAGTGTGTTAAAAATTGCTGCACGACAAGGTTCAACACGTGAGCCATACAAGGTACGTGTGTCACCTTGCCCAGGCGAAGGGCCGCACCCAGGTTTGCAGCATTGTCGCACACGGCCTTACCAGGCTGCAGGTTGAGTGGAGACAACCATTTATTAAACTCGGACCGCAGAGCTGACCACAACTCCTCAGCTGTGTGACTCTTATTACCAAGACATGTCAAGCTAAAGACCGCCTGATGCCGTTGCGCTCTGCTGCCAGCATAGTAATGAGGGGTGCGTGATTCCTTCTGCGCAGTGAGAACGCTGGTGGCCTGACCAGGCAGGCTTGGGGCGGAGGTGGAGGACCCAGATGAGGTGGAGGATGCAGAAGCAGTGGCGGAACTTGGACAGACAGAGGATTGACACACAAGTCGTGGGGACGGCAAGACTTGTGCAGCAGACCCTTCACCATCTATCACCATAGTTACCCAGTGCCCAGTCAGCGACATGTAACGTCCCTGTCCATGCTTACTGGTCCAAGTATCGGTGGTGAAATGCACCCGTTCACACACAGAGTTTCTCAAGGAAGCGGTGATGTTGTGTGCGACATGCTGGTGTAGCGCGGGCACACCTTTCTTAGAGAAGTAGTGGCGACTAGGCATCTGGTACTGGGGCACAGCGACAGACATAAGGTCTCTAAAATCCTGTGTGTCCACTAGGCGGAAAGGCAGCATTTCAGTAGCCAACAGCTTACAGAGGGATAGAGTCAACCTCTTAGCTTTGTCATGGGTCGGAGGAAGTGGCCTTTTATTTGACCACATCTGAGGGACAGAGATCTGGCTGCTGTGTGTAGACGGTGTTGAGTAGGGTGTCCCTGGAAAAATGCTGGTTTGTGAGGAAAGTGCAGGCGGAGACATGATGTTGCCTTCATCCAACGTTGGTGCTATCGATGTCTGAGAGAGCTGTACACACTCACTTGTTTCCCCTTCCAAACCAACTGACGACCTTACAAGCAAACTGCCTGTTGCGGTTACAGTGGTGGAAGTTTTGCGTGGAAAAACAGGTGTGACAGCTGTCCCCACAGTCCTAGAAGATGAAGAGCGCGCGGATGCACTGGAAGGGGCGGGCGGTGGATGGTTCGCTCCGCTAGGCCGCATTGCAGCACGGTGAGCTTCCCACCGGGACTTATGATATTTAGTCATGTGACGATTCATGGAAGAAGTTGTCAAACTGCTGAGGTTTTGACCTCTACTAACAGAATCATGACAAATGTTACATATCACATGAGTTGGGCGATCTTTTTCGATGTGAAAAAAGGACCAGGCTAGGCAAGGCTTAGAGGCCATGCGACCTGTTGATCCACCCCGAATAATGCTCATAGGCAGAGTGGTGGCTGAGGATGCAGTTGTAGACGTGCTACCAGTGCTCCGACTCTGTCCAGGAAGGTGCAAGGTAACTTCGTCGTCGGTTGCATCCTCCTCCACCGCCTCTGTTGACCTCCTCGAGTGCCTGACTGGGGGTTGACAGTAGGTGGGATCTAGAACGTCATCATCAATTGTTGTGTTTGCACTCCCCTCCCCCTCAGACCGAGCCTCTTCTTGCCCTGACCGAATATTTAAGTTGTCATCCCAATCGGGTATCTGCGTCTCATCTTCATCAGTATGTTCCTCATTGTCTATAACCACAGGTGTTACAGTTTGTGACAAAGGGTCAACATTATGCTCAGAAACTTGGTCCTCACGGCCTGAATCTGAGTCACAAAGGTTCTGGGCATCACTGCAGACCATTTCCTGTTCTGTACTCACTGTAGCTTGGGAGCAGACCTCTGATTCCCAGGCTATAGTGTGACTGAACAGCTCTGCAGACTCAGCCATCTCAGTTCCACCATACTGTGCAGGGCTGATGGAGACTTCAGAGCTGGGAGAAATCAAGTGTGATTGGGATGACAACTCAGAGGACTGGTGTTTTTTGGATGCGGTACTTGAAGTGGCTGAGAGGGCACTTGTTGGACCACTTGAGATCCATTCAAGCATTTTCCTTTTTTGCCCATCATCTACCTTTGTTCCTCTTGTTCGTGTCCGTAAAAAAGGGAGCACATCGGATTGTCCACAATAAGTAGTAGACATCTTACTTTTGCTAGTAGATGGTCTATCTGCAGCAGATGATAATGGAGCTTTGCCACCTTCCCCACTGACAAAACCTTTTTTGCCTTTTCCACCACGCCTCTTCCCCTTTCCACCAGCATCTGTCATTTTGCCACTCATGTTGATTGCGACAAGATTGTGGACTGAAAATGTGGTAGTAAAAATTGAGAGGTGGTGAAGATTGCAGTGGTGGTCTAGCTTTATTAACAGCAGAATAATTAAGAATAAATATCCCTGACAATGTAACTTAGTTATAATTAGTTGGAGTGTGCAACGCAGGCAGACGTGCTGCAAATGTCTTGGCACTAGTGGGACTATAGCAAAGTCCAATAGCCACGTATAGGATGCCACTAGGTACACTGAGTGTGTGCTAGTATAATGGCTTAGTTATAATTAGTTGGAGTGTGCAACGCAGGCAGATGCGTTCTGCAAATGTCTTGGCACTAGTGGGACTAAAGCAAAGTCCAATAGCCACGTATAGGATGCCACTAGGTACACTAAGTGTTTGCTAGTATAATGGCTTAGTTATAATTAGTTGGAGTGTGCAACGCAGGCAGATGCGTTCTGCAAATGTCTTGGCACTAGTGGGACTAAAGCAAAGTCCAATAGCCACGTATAGGATGCCACTAGGTACACTAAGTGTTTGCTAGTATAATGGCTTAGTTATAATTAGTTGGAGTGTGCAACGCAGGCAGATGCGCTCTGCAAATGTCTTGGCACTAGTGGGACTATAGCAAAGTCCAATAGCCACGTATAGGATGCCACTAGGTACACTGAGTGTGTGCTAGTATAATGGCTTAGTTATAATTAGTTGGAGTGTGCAACGCAGGCAGATGCGCTCTGCAAATGTCTTGGCACTAGTGGGACTATAGCAAAGTCCAATAGCCACGTATAGGATGCCACTAGGTACACTGAGTGTGTGCTAGTATAATGGCTTAGTTATAATTAGTTGGAGTGTGCAACGCAGGCAGATGCGTTCTGCAAATGTCTTGGCACTAGTGGGACTAAAGCAAAGTCCAATAGCCACGTATAGGATGCCACTAGGTACACTAAGTGTTTGCTAGTATAATGGCTTAGTTATAATTAGTTGGAGTGTGCAACGCAGGCAGATGCGCTCTGCAAATGTCTTGGCACTAGTGGGACTATAGCAAAGTCCAATAGCCACGTATAGGATGCCACTAGGTACACTGAGTGTGTGCTAGTATAATGGCTTAGTTATAATTAGTTGGAGTGTGCAACGCAGGCAGATGCGCTCTGCAAATGTCTTGGCACTAGTGGGACTATAGCAAAGTCCAATAGCCACGTATAGGATGCCACTAGGTACACTGAGTGTGTGCTAGTATAATGGCTTAGTTATAATTAGTTGGAGTGTGCAACGCAGGCAGATGCGCTCTGCAAATGTCTTGGCACTAGTGGGACTATAGCAAAGTCCAATAGCCACGTATAGGATGCCACTAGGTACACTGAGTGTGTGCTAGTATAATGGCTTAGTTATAATTAGTTGGAGTGTGCAACGCAGGCAGATGCGTTCTGCAAATGTCTTGGCACTAGTGGGACTAAAGCAAAGTCCAATAGCCACGTATAGGATGCCACTAGGTACACTAAGTGTTTGCTAGTATAATGGCTTAGTTATAATTAGTTGGAGTGTGCAACGCAGGCAGATGCGCTCTGCAAATGTCTTGGCACTAGTGGGACTATAGCAAAGTCCAATAGCCACGTATAGGATGCCACTAGGTACACTGAGTGTGTGCTAGTATAATGGCTTAGTTATAATTAGTTGGAGTGTGCAATGCAGGCAGATGCGCTCTGCAAATGTCTTGGCACTAGTGGGACTATAGCAAAGTCCAATAGCCACGTATAGGATGCCACTAGGTACACTGAGTGTGTGCTAGTATAATGGCTTAGTTATAATTAGTTGGAGTGTGCAACGCAGGCAGATGCGCTCTGCAAATGTCTTGGCACTAGTGGGACTATAGCAAAGTCCAATAGCCACGTATAGGATGCCACTAGGTACACTGAGTGTTTGCTAGTATAATGGCTTAGTTATAATTAGTTGGAGTGTGCAACGCAGGCAGATGCGCTCTGCAAATGTCTTGGCACTAGTGGGACTATAGCAAAGTCCAATAGCCACGTATAGGATGCCACTAGGTACACTGAGTGTGTGCTAGTATAATGGCTTAGTTATAATTAGTTGGAGTGTGCAACGCAGGCAGATGCGCTCTGCAAATGTCTTGGCACTAGTGGGACTATAGCAAAGTCCAATAGCCACGTATAGGATGCCACTAGGTACACTGAGTGTGTGCTAGTATAATGGCTTAGTTATAATTAGTTGGAGTGTGCAACGCAGGCAGATGCGCTCTGCAAATGTCTTGGCACTAGTGGGACTATAGCAAAGTCCAATAGCCACGTATAGGATGCCACTAGGTACACTGAGTGTTTGCTAGTATAATGGCTTAGTTATAATTAGTTGGAGTGTGCAACGCAGGCAGATGCGCTCTGCAAATGTCTTGGCACTAGTGGGACTATAGCAAAGTCCAATAGCCACGTATAGGATGCCACTAGGTACACTGAGTGTGTGCTAGTATAATGGCTTAGTTATAATTAGTTGGAGTGTGCAACGCAGGCAGATGCGCTCTGCAAATGTCTTGGCACTAGTGGGACTATAGCAAAGTCCAATAGCCACGTATAGGATGCCACTAGGTACACTGAGTGTGTGCTAGTATAATGGCTTAGTTATAATTAGTTGGAGTGTGCAACGCAGGCAGATGCGTTCTGCAAATGTCTTGGCACTAGTGGGACTAAAGCAAAGTCCAATAGCCACGTATAGGATGCCACTAGGTACACTAAGTGTTTGCTAGTATAATGGCTTAGTTATAATTAGTTGGAGTGTGCAACGCAGGCAGATGCGCTCTGCAAATGTCTTGGCACTAGTGGGACTATAGCAAAGTCCAATAGCCACGTATAGGATGCCACTAGGTACACTGAGTGTGTGCTAGTATAATGGCTTAGTTATAATTAGTTGGAGTGTGCAACGCAGGCAGATGTGCTCTGCAAATGTCTTGGCACTAGTGGGACTATAGCAAAGTCCAATAGCCACGTATAGGATGCCACTAGGTACACTGAGTGTGTGCTAGTATAATGGCTTAGTTATAATTAGTTGGAGTGTGCAACGCAGGCAGATGCGCTCTGCAAATGTCTTGGCACTAGTGGGACTATAGCAAAGTCCAATAGCCACGTATAGGATGCCACTAGGTACACTGAGTGTTTGCTAGTATAATGGCTTAGTTATAATTAGTTGGAGTGTGCAACGCAGGCAGATGCGCTCTGCAAATGTCTTGGCACTAGTGGGACTATAGCAAAGTCCAATAGCCACGTATAGGATGCCACTAGGTACACTGAGTGTGTGCTAGTATAATGGCTTAGTTATAATTAGTTGGAGTGTGCAACGCAGGCAGATGCGTTCTGCAAATGTCTTGGCACTAGTGGGACTAAAGCAAAGTCCAATAGCCACGTATAGGATGCTACTAGGTACACTAAGTGTTTGCTAGTATAATGGCTTAGTTATAATTAGTTGGAGTGTGCAACGCAGGCAGATGCGCTCTGCAAATGTCTTGGCACTAGTGGGACTATAACAAAGTCCAATAGCCACGTATAGGATGCCACTAGGTACACTGAGTGTGTGCTAGTATAATGGCTTAGTTATAATTAGTTGGAGTGTGCAACGCAGGCAGATGCGCTCTGCAAATGTCTTGGCACTAGTGGGACTATAGCAAAGTCCAATAGCCACGTATAGGATGCCACTAGGTACACTGAGTGTGTGCTAGTATAATGGCTTAGTTATAATTAGTTGGAGTGTGCAACGCAGGCAGATGCGTTCTGCAAATGTCTTGGCACTAGTGGGACTAAAGCAAAGTCCAATAGCCACGTATAGGATGCCACTAGGTACACTAAGTGTTTGCTAGTATAATGGCTTAGTTATAATTAGTTGGAGTGTGCAACGCAGGCAGATGCGCTCTGCAAATGTCTTGGCACTAGTGGGACTATAGCAAAGTCCAATAGCCACGTATAGGATGCCACTAGGTACACTGAGTGTGTGCTAGTATAATGGCTTAGTTATAATTAGTTGGAGTGTGCAACGCAGGCAGATGCGCTCTGCAAATGTCTTGGCACTAGTGGGACTATAGCAAAGTCCAATAGCCACGTATAGGATGCCACTAGGTACACTGAGTGTGTGCTAGTATAATGGCTTAGTTATAATTAGTTGGAGTGTGCAACGCAGGCAGATGCGCTCTGCAAATGTCTTGGCACTAGTGGGACTATAGCAAAGTCCAATAGCCACGTATAGGATGCCACTAGGTACACTGAGTGTGTGCTAGTATAATGGCTTAGTTATAATTAGTTGGAGTGTGCAACGCAGGCAGATGCGTTCTGCAAATGTCTTGGCACTAGTGGGACTAAAGCAAAGTCCAATAGCCACGTATAGGATGCCACTAGGTACACTAAGTGTTTGCTAGTATAATGGCTTAGTTATAATTAGTTGGAGTGTGCAACGCAGGCAGATGCGCTCTGCAAATGTCTTGGCACTAGTGGGACTATAGCAAAGTCCAATAGCCACGTATAGGATGCCACTAGGTACACTGAGTGTGTGCTAGTATAATGGCTTAGTTATAATTAGTTGGAGTGTGCAACGCAGGCAGATGCGCTCTGCAAATGTCTTGGCACTAGTGAGACTATAGCAAAGTCCAATAGCCACGTATAGGATGCCACTAGGTACACTGAGTGTGTGCTAGTATAATGGCTTAGTTATAATTAGTTGGAGTGTGCAACGCAGGCAGATGCGCTCTGCAAATGTCTTGGCACTAGTGGGACTATAGCAAAGTCCAATAGCCACGTATAGGATGCCACTAGGTACACTGAGTGTTTGCTAGTATAATGGCTTAGTTATAATTAGTTGGAGTGTGCAACGCAGGCAGATGCGCTCTGCAAATGTCTTGGCACTAGTGGGACTATAGCAAAGTCCAATAGCCACGTATAGGATGCCACTAGGTACACTGAGTGTGTGCTAGTATAATGGCTTAGTTATAATTAGTTGGAGTGTGCAACGCAGGCAGATGCGCTCTGCAAATGTCTTGGCACTAGTGGGACTATAGCAAAGTCCAATAGCCACGTATAGGATGCCACTAGGTACACTGAGTGTGTGCTAGTATAATGGCTTAGTTATAATTAGTTGGAGTGTGCAACGCAGGCAGATGCGCTCTGCAAATGTCTTGGCACTAGTGGGACTATAGCAAAGTCCAATAGCCACGTATAGGATGCAATAAGGTACACTGAGTGTGTGCTAGTATAATGGCTTAGTTATAATTAGTTGGAGTGTGCAACGCAGGCAGATGCGTTCTGCAAATGTCTTGGCACTAGTGGGACTAAAGCAAAGTCCAATAGCCACGTATAGGATGCCACTAGGTACACTAAGTGTTTGCTAGTATAATGGCTTAGTTATAATTAGTTGGAGTGTGCAACGCAGGCAGATGCGCTCTGCAAATGTCTTGGCACTAGTGGGACTATAGCAAAGTCCAATAGCCACGTATAGGATGCCACTAGGTACACTGAGTGTGTGCTAGTATAATGGCTTAGTTATAATTAGTTGGAGTGTGCAACGCAGGCAGATGCGCTCTGCAAATGTCTTGGCACTAGTGGGACTATAGCAAAGTCCAATAGCCACGTATAGGATGCCACTAGGTACACTGAGTGTGTGCTAGTATAATGGCTTAGTTATAATTAGTTGGAGTGTGCAACGCAGGCAGATGCGCTCTGCAAATGTCTTGGCACTAGTGGGACTATAGCAAAGTCCAATAGCCACGTATAGGATGCCACTAGGTACACTGAGTGTTTGCTAGTATAATGGCTTAGTTATAATTAGTTGGAGTGTGCAACGCAGGCAGATGCGCTCTGCAAATGTCTTGGCACTAGTGGGACTATTGCAAAGTCCAATAGCCACGTATAGGATGCCACTAGGTACACTGAGTGTGTGCTAGTATAATGGCTTAGTTATAATTAGTTGGAGTGTGCAACGCAGGCAGATGCGTTCTGCAAATGTCTTGGCACTAGTGGGACTAAAGCAAAGTCCAATAGCCACGCATAGGATGCCACTAGGTACACTAAGTGTTTGCTAGTATAATGGCTTAGTTATAATTAGTTGGAGTGTGCAACGCAGGCAGATGCGCTCTGCAAATGTCTTGGCACTAGTGGGACTATAGCAAAGTCCAATAGCCACGTATAGGATGCCACTAGGTACACTGAGTGTTTGCTAGTATAATGGCTTAGTTATAATTAGTTGGAGTGTGCAACGCAGGCAGATGCGCTCTGCAAATGTCTTGGCACTAGTGGGACTATAGCAAAGTCCAATAGCCACGTATAGGATGCCACTAGGTACACTGAGTGTGTGCTAGTATAATGGCTTAGTTATAATTAGTTGGAGTGTGCAACGCAGGCAGATGCGTTCTGCAAATGTCTTGGCACTAGTGGGACTAAAGCAAAGTCCAATAGCCACGTATAGGATGCCACTAGGTACACTAAGTGTTTGCTAGTATAATGGCTTAGTTATAATTAGTTGGAGTGTGCAACGCAGGCAGATGCGCTCTGCAAATGTCTTGGCACTAGTGGGACTATAGCAAAGTCCAATAGCCACGTATAGGATGCCACTAGGTACACTGAGTGTGTGCTAGTATAATGGCTTAGTTATAATTAGTTGGAGTGTGCAACGCAGGCAGATGCGCTCTGCAAATGTCTTGGCACTAGTGGGACTATAGCAAAGTCCAATAGCCACGTATAGGATGCCACTAGGTACACTGAGTGTTTGCTAGTATAATGGCTTAGTTATAATTAGTTGGAGTGTGCAACGCAGGCAGATGCGCTCTGCAAATGTCTTGGCACTAGTGGGACTATAGCAAAGTCCAATAGCCACGTATAGGATGCCACTAGGTACACTGAGTGTGTGCTAGTATAATGGCTTAGTTATAATTAGTTGGAGTGTGCAACGCAGGCAGATGCGCTCTGCAAATGTCTTGGCACTAGTGGGACTATAGCAAAGTCCAATAGCCACGTATAGGATGCCACTAGGTACACTGAGTGTGTGCTAGTATAATGGCTTAGTTATAATTAGTTGGAGTGTGCAACGCAGGCAGTTGCGCTCTGCAAATGTCTTGGCACTAGTGGGACTATAGCAAAGTCCAATAGCCACGTATAGGATGCCACTAGGTACACTGAGTGTTTG
Organism: Anomaloglossus baeobatrachus; assembly: GCF_048569485.1. Taxonomy (NCBI): domain Eukaryota; kingdom Metazoa; phylum Chordata; class Amphibia; order Anura; family Aromobatidae; genus Anomaloglossus; species Anomaloglossus baeobatrachus. The sequence goes on along the minus strand of NW_027441979.1, from coordinate 168,720 downwards.
CTAGTATAATGGCTTAGTTATAATTAGTTGGAGTGTGCAACGCAGGCAGATGCGCTCTGCAAATGTCTTGGCACTAGTGGGACTAAAGCAAAGTCCAATAGCCACGTATAGGATGCCACTAGGTACACTGAGTGTTTGCTAGTATAATGGCTTAGTTATAATTAGTTGGAGTGTGCAACGCAGGCAGATGCGCTCTGCAAATGTCTTGGCACTAGTGGGACTAAAGCAAAGTCCAATAGCCACGTATAGGATGCCACTAGGTACACTGAGTGTTTGCTAGTATAATGGCTTAGTTAGAATGAGTTGGAGTGTGCAGAGGACAAGAGGGTACAGTGGCAGGATTGTGGTGCTCTGGGTAGAGGAATGGAAGCCTGCCTTTCTATTTCCTCCTAATGGTGAAATGCAGGGAGGAAATCCCTGACCTGGGCTACACAGACGCTGTTAATGTTTGCAGGACCTGTCACCTATGGCTCTCTGACCCTGCCGCTTTGAGCCCTTAAAAGGACTGCTAGAATGTGCTCTCCCTAAGCTGTCTAACGTTGTGTATGCAGCGCATACAGCTGTATCGGCTATAGGACTCAGGAGGACGGAGCTGCGACACTGATGTCTGACACCAAAGACGCAGAAGGCAGATAATGGCGTTCGTGAAGAAAATGTCCGGTTTTATAATGCAGGGACATGTGACATGCAGATCCTATCACACATGCCGTTGCTTCTCTGGCTCAAAGTCCACTTAGCTGTGTGTGTGTCTGTGATTGGCTGACATGCTGGCCCGCCCCACAAGACGCGCGCGCTTAGGGAAGGAAGACAAGAAAAAAAAAAAAAAAATTATAGAAACAGCAGTGATCTGAAGGCGCTGTTCACGCACACTATACACTGAAATGTGATAATAGTTTGATTCACAGAGTGACTTACACTATTACAGCAGAAACCAAGCTATGATTTAGCTGTTTTTTGGCTGCTAGAACCGTTCTCGAACGTTTCTAGAACTATCGAGCTTTTGCAAAAAGCTCGAGTTCTAGTTCGATCTAGAACATGCCCCAAAATCACTCGAGCCTAGAACTGGAGAACCACGAACCACGAACCGCGCTCAACTCTAGTCTTCAGTAGAGATGGATAGTCGAGCTGGGCTATCAGACGGTCACCTCTGTAGCTGTAGTGTCATTTTTCCTATGGTCCAATGTGTAAATTAAACAAAAAAGTGCACGTTTGTTATGATGTCCAAGATGGGGACCAGGATGTGGACATAATAAAAAATTAGGGAACATGATAGGAGACATTTCTACAATACATATAATCATTCTTATCTATCTAATACGATGATAACAGCTCTCCATATCTGCAGTCCACCACAAGGACCACCCTCTCTAATCCCTGAAAAATGAAATCATCCTCAGTGATGAAGAGAGGGGGCTAAGTGCCCCCAATGGTCTCAGAGCATTGACTCTTCTAAGAGTCCTAAGAGTCCTGCTCACACTGATGGGGTGCAGCTGTGGGACCCTATTTTCAGAGATGATGTCCTCCACCCAACTCTCAAAAAGCTGAAAGGGTCTAAGAGTCCTAAGAGTCCTGCTCACACTGATGGGGTGCAGCTGTGGGACCCTATTTTCAGAGATGATGTCCTCCACCCAACTCTCAAAAAGCTGAAAGGGTCTTCAGTAGAGATGGATAGTCGAGCTGGGCTATCAGACGGTCACCTCTGTAGCTGTAGTGTCATTTTTCCTATGGTCCAATGTGTAAATTAAACAAAAAAGTGCACGTTTGTTATGATGTCCAAGATGGGGACCAGGATGTGGACATAATAAAAAATTAGGGAACATGATAGGAGACATTTCTACAATACATATAATCATTCTTATCTATCTAATACGATGACAACAGCTCTCCATACCTGCAGTCCACCACAAGGACCACCCTCTCTAATCCCTGAAAAATGAAATCATCCTCAGTGACGAAGAGAGGGGGCTAAGCGCCCCCATGGTCTCAGAGCATTAACTCTTCTAAGAGTCCTAAGAGTCCTGCTCACACTGATGGGGTGCAGCTGTGGGACCCTATTTTCAGAGATGATGTCCTCCACCCAACTCTCAAAAAGCTGAAAGGGTCTTCAGTAGAGATGGATAGTCGAGCTGGGCTATCAGACGGTCACCTCTGTAGCTGTAGTGTCATTTTTCCTATGGTCCAATGTGTAAATTAAACAAAAAAGTGCACGTTTGTTATGATGTCCAAGATGGGGACCAGGATGTGGACATAATAAAAAATTAGGGAACATGATAGGAGACATTTCTACAATACATATATTCATTCTTATCTATCTAATACGATGACAACAGCTCTCCATACCTGCAGTCCACCACAAGGACCACCCTCTCTAATCCCTGAAAAATGAAATCATCCTCAGTGACGAAGAGAGGGGGTAAGCGCCCCCATGGTCTCAGAGCATTAACTCTTCTAAGAGTCCTAAGAGTCCTGCTCACACTGATGGGGTGCAGCTGTGGGACCCTATTTTCAGAGATGATGTCCTCCACCCAACTCTCAAAAAGCTGAAAGGGTCTTCAGTAGAGATGGATAGTCGAGCTGGGCTATCAGACGGTCACCTCTGTAGCTGTAGTGTCATTTTTCCTATGGTCCAATGTGTAAATTAAACAAAAAAGTGCACGTTTGTTATGATGTCCAAGATGGGGACCAGGATGTGGACATAATAAAAAATTAGGGAACATGATAGGAGACATTTCTACAATACATATAATCATTCTTATCTATCTAATACGATGACAACAGCTCTCCATACCTGCAGTCCACCACAAGGACCACCCTCTCTAATCCCTGAAAAATGAAATCATCCTCAGGGACGAAGAGAGGGGGCTAAGCGCCCCCCATGGTTTTAGAGCATTGACTCTTCTAAGAGTCCTAAGAGTCCTGCTTACACTGATGGGGTGCAGCTGTGGGACCCTATTTTAAGGGATGATGTCCTCCACCCAACTCTCAAAAAGCTGAAAGGGTCTTCAGTAGAGATGGATAGTCGAGCTGGGCTATCAGACGGTCACCTCTGTAGCTGTAGTGTCATTTTTCCTATGGTCCAATGTGTAAATTAAACAAAAAAGTGCACGTTTGTTATGATGTCCAAGATGGGGACCAGGATGTGGACATAATAAAAAATTAGGGAACATGATAGGAGACATTTCTACAATACATATAATCATTCTTATCTATCTAATACGATGACAACAGCTCTCCATACCTGCAGTCCACCACAAGAACCACTCTCTCTAATCCCTGAAAAATGAAATCATCCTCAGTGACGAAGAGAGGGGGCTAAGCGCCCCCCATGGTCTCAAAACATTGACTCTTCTAAGAGTCCTAAGAGTCCTGCTCACACTGATGGGGTGCAGCTGTGGGACCCTATTTTCAGAAATGATGTCCTCCACCCAACTCTCAAAAGCTGAAAGGGTCTTCAGTAGAGATGGATAGTCGAGCTGGGCTACCAGACGGTCACCTCTGTAGCTGTAGTGTCATTTTTCCTATGGTCCAATGTGTAAATTAAACAAAAAAGTGCACGTTTGTTATGATTTCCAAGATGGGGACCAGGATGTGGACATAATAAAAAAATAGGGAACATGATAGGAGACATTTCTACAATACATATAATCATTCTTATCTATCTAATACGATGACAACAGCTCTCTATACCTGCAGTCCACCACAAGGACCACCCTCTCTATTCCCTGAAAAGTGAAATCATCCTCAGTGACGAAGAGAGGGGGCTAAGCGCCCCCCATGGTCTCAAAACATTGACTCTTCTAAGAGTCCTAAGAGTCCTGCTCACACTGATGGGGTGCAGCTGTGGGACCCTATTTTCAGAGATGATGTTCTCCACCCAACTCTCAAAAAGCTGAAAGGGTCTTCAGTAGAGATGGATAGTCGAGCTGGGCTATCAGACGGTCACCTCTGTAGCTGTAGTGTCATTTTTCCTATGGTCCAATGTGTAAATTAAACAAAAAAGTGCACGTTTGTTATGATGTCCAAGATGGGGACCAGGATGTGGACATAATAAAAAATTAGGGAACATGATAGGAGACATTTCTACAATACATATAATCATTCTTATCTATTTAATACGATGACAACAGCTCTCCATACCTGCAGTCCACCACAAGGACCACCCTCTCTATTCCCTGAAAAGTGAAATCATCCTCAGTGACGAAGAGAGGGGGCTAAGCGCCCCCCATGGTCTCAAAACATTGACTCTTCTAAGAGTCCTAAGAGTCCTGCTCACACTGATGGGGTGCAGCTGTGGGACCCTATTTTCAGAGATGATGTTCTCCACCCAACTCTCAAAAAGCTGAAAGGGTCTTCAGTAGAGATGGATAGTCGAGCTGGGCTATCAGACGGTCACCTCTGTAGCTGTAGTGTCATTTTTCCTATGGTCCAATGTGTAAATTAAACAAAAAAGTGCACGTTTGTTATGATGTCCAAGATGGGGACCAGGATGTGGACATAATAAAAAATTAGGGAACATGATAGGAGACATTTCTACAATACATATAATCATTCTTATCTATTTAATACGATGACAACAGCTCTCCATACCTGCAGTCCACCACAAGGACCACCCTCTCTAATCCCTGAAAAATGAAATCATCCTCAGTGACGAAGAGAGGGGGCTAAGCGCCCCCCATGGTCTCAGAGCATTAACTCTTCTAAGAGTCCTAAGAGTCCTGCTCACACTGATGGGGTGCAGCTGTGGGACCATATTTTCAGAGATGATGTCCTCCACCCAACTCTCAAAAAGCTGAAAGGGTCTTCAGTAGAGATGGATTGTCGAGCTGGGCTATCAGACGGTCACCTCTGTAGCTGTAGTGTCATTTTTCCTATGGTCCAATGTGTAAATTAAACAAAAAAGTGCATGTTTGTTATGATGTCCAAGATGGGGACCAGGATGTGGACATAATAAAAAATTAGGGAACATGATAGGAGACATTTCTACAATACATATAATCATTCTTATCTATCTAATACGATGATAACAGCTCTCCATACCTGCAGTCCACCACAAGGACCACCCTCTCTAATCCCTGAAAAATGAAATCATCCTCAGTGACGAAGAGAGGGGGCTCAGTGCCCCCAATGGTCTCAGAGCATTGACTCTTCTAAGAGTCCTAAGAGTCCTGCTCACACTGATGGGGTGCAGCTGTGGGACCCTATTTTCAGAGATGATGTCCTCCACCCAACTCTCAAAATGCTGAAAGGGTCTTCAGTAGAGATGGATAGTCGAGCTGGGCTATCAGACGGTCACCTCTGTAGCTGTAGTGTCATTTTTCCTATGGTCCAATGTGTAAATTAAACAAAAAAGTGCACGTTTGTTATGATGTCCAAGATGGGGACCAGGATGTGGACATAATAAAAAATTAGGGAACATGATAGGAGACATTTCTACAATACATATAATCATTCTTATCTATCTAATACGATGACAACAGCTCTCCATACCTGCAGTCCACCACAAGGACCACCCTCTCTAATCCCTGAAAAATGAAATCATCCTCAGTGACGAAGAGAGGGGGCTAAGCGCCCCCATGGTCTCAGAGCATTAACTCTTCTAAGAGTCCTAAGAGTCCTGCTCACACTGATGGGGTGCAGCTGTGGGACCCTATTTTCAGAGATGATGTCCTCCACCCAACTCTCAAAAAGCTGAAAGGGTCTTCAGTAGAGATGGATAGTCGAGCTGGGCTATCAGACGGTCACCTCTGTAGCTGTAGTGTCATTTTTCCTATGGTCCAATGTGTAAATTAAACAAAAAAGTGCACGTTTGTTATGATGTCCAAGATGGGGACCAGGATGTGGACATAATAAAAAATTAGGGAACATGATGGGAGACATTTCTACAATACATATAATCATTCTTATCTATTTAATACGATGACAACAGCTCTCCATACCTGCAGTCCACCACAAGGACCACCCTCTCTAATCCCTGAAAAATGAAATCATCCTCAGTGACGAAGAGAGGGGGCTAAGCGCCCCCCATGGTCTCAGAGCATTGACTCTTCTAAGAGTCCTAAGAGTCCTGCTCACACTGATGGGGTGCAGCTGTGGGACCCTATTTTCAGAGATGATGTCCTCCACCCAACTCTCAAAAAGCTGAAAGGGTCTTCAGTAGAGATGGATTGTCGAGCTGGGCTATCAGACGGTCACCTCTGTAGCTGTAGTGTCATTTTTCCTATGGTCCAATGTGTAAATTAAACAAAAAAGTGCATGTTTGTTATGATGTCCAAGATGGGGACCAGGATGTGGACATAATAAAAAATTAGGGAACATGATAGGAGACATTTCTACAATACATATAATCATTCTTATCTATCTAATACGATGATAACAGCTCTCCATACCTGCAGTCCACCACAAGGACCACCCTCTCTAATCCCTGAAAAATGAAATCATCCTCAGTGACGAAGAGAGGGGGCTCAGTGCCCCCAATGGTCTCAGAGCATTGACTCTTCTAAGAGTCCTAAGAGTCCTGCTCACACTGATGGGGTGCAGCTGTGGGACCCTATTTTCAGAGATGATGTCCTCCACCCAACTCTCAAAATGCTGAAAGGGTCTTCAGTAGAGATGGATAGTCGAGCTGGGCTATCAGACGGTCACCTCTGTAGCTGTAGTGTCATTTTTCCTATGGTCCAATGTGTAAATTAAACAAAAAAGTGCACGTTTGTTATGATGTCCAAGATGGGGACCAGGATGTGGACATAATAAAAAATTAGGGAACATGATAGGAGACATTTCTACAATACATATAATCATTCTTATCTATCTAATACGATGACAACAGCTCTCCATACCTGCAGTCCACCACAAGGACCACCCTCTCTAATCCCTGAAAAATGAAATCATCCTCAGTGACGAAGAGAGGGGGCTAAGCGCCCCCATGGTCTCAGAGCATTAACTCTTCTAAGAGTCCTAAGAGTCCTGCTCACACTGATGGGGTGCAGCTGTGGGACCCTATTTTCAGAGATGATGTCCTCCACCCAACTCTCAAAAAGCTGAAAGGGTCTTCAGTAGAGATGGATAGTCGAGCTGGGCTATCAGACGGTCACCTCTGTAGCTGTAGTGTCATTTTTCCTATGGTCCAATGTGTAAATTAAACAAAAAAGTGCACGTTTGTTATGATGTCCAAGATGGGGACCAGGATGTGGACATAATAAAAAATTAGGGAACATGATAGGAGACATTTCTACAATACATATAATCATTCTTATCTATCTAATACGATGACAACAGCTCTCCATACCTGCAGTCCACCACAAGGACCACCCTCTCTAATCCCTGAAAAATGAAATCATCCTCAGTGACGAAGAGAGGGGGCCAAGCGCCCCCCATGGTACCAGAGCATTGACTCTTCTAAGAGTCCTAAGAGTCCTGCTCACACTGATGGGGTGAAGCTGTGGGACCCTATTTTCAGAGATGATGTCCTCCACCCAACTCTCAAAAAGCTGAAAGGGTCTTCAGTAGAGATGTATAGTCGAGCTGGGCTATCAGACGGTCACCTCTGTAGCTGTAGTGTCATTTTTCCTATGGTCCAATGTGTAAATTAAACAAAAAAGTGCACGTTTGTTATGATTTCCAAGATAGGGACCATGATGTGGACATAATAAAAAAATAGGGAACATGATAGGAGACATTTCTACAATACATATAATCATTCTTATCTATCTAATACGATGACAACAGCTCTCCATACCTGCAGTCCACCACAAGGACCACCCTCTCTATTCCCTGAAAAGTGAAATCATCCTCAGTGACGAGGAGAGGGGGCTAAGCGCCCCCCATGGTCTCAGAGCATTGACTCTTCTAAGAGTCCTAAGAGTCCTGCTCACACTGATGGGGTGCAGCTGTGGGACCCTATTTTCAGAGATGATGTTCTCCACCCAACTCTCAAAAAGCTGAAAGGGTCTTCAGTAGAGATGGATAGTCGAGCTGGGCTATCAGACGGTCACCTCTGTAGCTGTAGTGTCATTTTTCCTATGGTCCAATGTGTAAATTAAACAAAAAAGTGCACGTTTGTTATGATGTCCAAGATGGGGACCAGGATGTGGACATAATAAAAAATTAGGGAACATGATGGGAGACATTTCTACAATACATATAATCATTCTTATCTATTTAATACGATGACAACAGCTCTCCATACCTGCAGTCCACCACAAGGACCACCCTCTCTAATCCCTGAAAAATGAAATCATCCTCAGTGACGAAGAGAGGGGGCTAAGCGCCCCCCATGGTCTCAGAGCATTGACTCTTCTAAGAGTCCTAAGAGTCCTGCTCACACTGATGGGGTGCAGCTGTGGGACCCTATTTTCAGAGATGATGTCCTCCACCCAACTCTCAAAAAGCTGAAAGGGTCTTCAGTAGAGATGGATAGTCGAGCTGGGCTATCAGACGGTCACCTCTGTAGCTGTAGTGTCATTTTTCCTATGGTCCAATGTGTAAATTAAACAAAAAAGTGCACGTTTGTTATGATGTCCAAGATGGGGACCAGGATGTGGACATACATTCTTATCTATCTAATACGATGATAACAGCTCTCCATATCTGCAGTCCACCACAAGGACCACCCTCTCTAATCCCTGAAAAATGAAATCATCCTCAGTGATGAAGAGAGGGGGCTAAGTGCCCCCAATGGTCTCAGAGCATTGACTCTTCTAAGAGTCCTAAGAGTCCTGCTCACACTGATGGGGTGCAGCTGTGGGACCCTATTTTCAGAGATGATGTCCTCCACCCAACTCTCAAAAAGCTGAAAGGGTCTTCAGTAGAGATGGATAGTCGAGCTGGGCTATCAGACGGTCACCTCTGTAGCTGTAGTGTCATTTTTCCTATGGTCCAATGTGTAAATTAAACAAAAAAGTGCACGTTTGTTATGATGTCCAAGATGGGGACCAGGATGTGGACATAATAAAAAATTAGGGAACATGATAGGAGACATTTCTACAATACATATAATCATTCTTATCTATCTAATACGATGACAACAGCTCTCCATACCTGCAGTCCACCACAAGGACCACCCTCTCTAATCCCTGAAAAATGAAATCATCCTCAGTGACGAAGAGAGGGGGCTAAGCGCCCCCCATGGTCTCAGAGCATTGACTCTTCTAAGAGTCCTAAGAGTCCTGCTCACACTGATGGGGTGCAGCTGTGGGACCCTATTTTCAGAGATGATGTCCTCCACCCAACTCTCAAAAAGCTGAAAGGGTCTTCAGTAGAGATGGATTGTCGAGCTGGGCTATCAGACGGTCACCTCTGTAGCTGTAGTGTCATTTTTCCTATGGTCCAATGTGTAAATTAAACAAAAAAGTGCACGTTTGTTATGATGTCCAAGATGGGGACCAGGATGTGGACATAATAAAAAATTAGGGAACATGATAGGAGACATTTCTACAATACATATAATCATTCTTATCTACCTAATACGATGATAACAGCTCTCCATACCTGCAGTCCACCACAAGGACCACCCTCTCTAATCCCTGAAAAATGAAATCATCCTCAGTGACGAAGAGAGGGGGCTAAGTGCCCCCAATGGTCTCAGAGCATTGACTCTTCTAAGAGTCCTAAGAGTCCTGCTCACACTGATGGGGTGCAGCTGTGGGACCCTAATTTCAGAGATGATGTCCTCCACCCAACTCTCAAAAAGCTGAAAGGGTCTTCAGTAGAGATGGATAGTCGAGCTGGGCTATCAGACGGTCACCTCTGTAGCTGTAGTGTCATTTTTCCTATGGTCCAATGTGTAAATTAAACAAAAAAGTGCACGTTTGTTATGATGTCCAAGATGGGGACCAGGATGTGGACATAATAAAAAATTAGGGAACATGATAGGAGACATTTCTACAATACATATAATCATTCTTATCTATCTAATACGATGACAACAGCTCTCCATACCTGCAGTCCACAACAAGGACCACCCTCTCTAATCCCTGAAAAATGAAATCATCCTCAGTGACGAAGAGAGGGGGCTAAGCGCCCCCCATGGTTTTAGAGCATTGACTCTTCTAAGAGTCCTAAGAGTCCTGCTTACACTGATGGGGTGCAGCTGTGGGACCCTATTTTAAGAGATGATGTCCTCCACCCAACTCTCAAAAAGCTGAAAGGGTCTTCAGTAGAGATGAATAGTCGAGCTGGGCTATCAGACGGTCACCTCTGTAGCTGTAGTGTCATTTTTCCTATGGTCCAATGTGTAAATTAAACAAAAAAGTGCACGTTTGTTATGATGTCCAAGATGGGGACCAGGATGTGGACATAATAAAAAATTAGGGAACATGATAGGAGACATTTCTACAATACATATAATCATTCTTATCTATTTAATACGATGACAACAGCTCTCCATACCTGCAGTCCACCACAAGGACCACCCTCTCTAATCCCTGAAAAATGAAATCATCCTCAGTGACGAAGAGAGGGGGCTAAGCGCCCCACATGGTCTCAGAGCATTGACTCTTCTAAGAGTCCTAAGAGTCCTGCTCACACTGATGGGGTGCAGCTGTGGGACCCTATTTTCAGAGATGATGTCCTCCACCCAACTCTCAAAAAGCTGAAAGGGTCTTCAGTAGAGATGGATTGTCGAGCTGGGCTATCAGACGGTCACCTCTGTAGCTGTAGTGTCATTTTTCCTATGGTCCAATGTGTAAATTAAACAAAAAAGTGCATGTTTGTTATGATGTCCAAGATGGGGACCAGGATGTGGACATAATAAAAAATTAGGGAACATGATAGGAGACATTTCTACAATACATATAATCATTCTTATCTATCTAATACGATGATAACAGCTCTCCATACCTGCAGTCCACCACAAGGACCACCCTCTCTAATCCCTGAAAAATGAAATCATCCTCAGTGACGAAGAGAGGGGGCTCAGTGCCCCCAATGGTCTAAGAGCATTGACTCTTCTAAGAGTCCTAAGAGTCCTGCTCACACTGATGGGGTGCAGCTGTGGGACCCTATTTTCAGAGATGATGTCCTCCACCCAACTCTGAAAATGCTGAAAGGGTCTTCAGTAGAGATGGATAGTCGAGCTGGGCTATCAGACGGTCACCTCTGTAGCTGTAGTGTCATTTTTCCTATGGTCCAATGTGTAAATTAAACAAAAAAGTGCACGTTTGTTATGATCACGTTTGTTATGATGTCCAAGATGGGGACCAGGATGTGGACATAATAAAAAATTAGGGAACATGATAGGAGACATTTCTACAATACATATAATCATTCTTATCTATCTAATACGATGACAACAGCTCTCCATACCTGCAGTCCACCACAAGGACCACCCTCTCTAATCCCTGAAAAATGAAATCATCCTCAGTGACGAAGAGAGGGGGCTAAGCGCCCCCATGGTCTCAGAGCATTAACTCTTCTAAGAGTCCTAAGAGTCCTGCTCACACTGATGGGGTGCAGCTGTGGGACCCTATTTTCAGAGATGATGTCCTCCACCCAACTCTCAAAAAGCTGAAAGGGTCTTCAGTAGAGATGGATAGTCGAGCTGGGCTATCAGACGGTCACCTCTGTAGCTGTAGTGTCATTTTTCCTATGGTCCAATGTGTAAATTAAACAAAAAAGTGCACGTTTGTTATGATTTCCAAGATGGGGACCATGATGTGGACATAATAAAAAAATAGGGAACATGATAGGAGACATTTCTACAATACATATAATCATTCTTATCTATCTAATACGATGACAACAGCTCTCCATACCTGCAGTCCACCACAAGGACCACCCTCTCTATTCCCTGAAAAGTGAAATCATCCTCAGTGACGAGGAGAGGGGGCTAAGCGCCCCCCATGGTCTCAGAGCATTGACTCTTCTAAGAGTCCTAAGAGTCCTGCTCACACTGATGGGGTGCAGCTGTGGGACCCTATTTTCAGAGATGATGTTCTCCACCCAACTCTCAAAAAGCTGAAAGGGTCTTCAGTAGAGATGGATAGTCGAGCTGGGCTATCAGACGGTCACCTCTGTAGCTGTAGTGTCATTTTTCCTATGGTCCAATGTGTAAATTAAACAAAAAAGTGCACGTTTGTTATGATGTCCAAGATGGGGACCAGGATGTGGACATAATAAAAAATTAGGGAACATGATAGGAGACATTTCTACAATACATATAATCATTCTTATCTATTTAATACGATGACAACAGCTCTCCATACCTGCAGTCCACCACAAGGACCACCCTCTCTAATCCCTGAAAAATGAAATCATCCTCAGTGACGAAGAGAGGGGGCTAAGCGCCCCCCATGGTCTCAGAGCATTGACTCTTCTAAGAGTCCTAAGAGTCCTGCTCACACTGATGGGGTGCAGCTGTGGGACCCTATTTTCAGAGATGATGTCCTCCACCCAACTCTCAAAAAGCTGAAAGGGTCTTCAGTAGAGATGGATAGTCGAGCTGGGCTATCAGACGGTCACCTCTGTAGCTGTAGTGTCATTTTTCCTATGGTCCAATGTGTAAATTAAACAAAAAAGTGCACGTTTGTTATGATGTCCAAGATGGGGACCAGGATGTGGACATACATTCTTATCTATCTAATACGATGATAACAGCTCTCCATATCTGCAGTCCACCACAAGGACCACCCTCTCTAATCCCTGAAAAATGAAATCATCCTCAGTGATGAAGAGAGGGGGCTAAGTGCCCCCAATGGTCTCAGAGCATTGACTCTTCTAAGAGTCCTAAGAGTCCTGCTCACACTGATGGGGTGCAGCTGTGGGACCCAATTTTCAGAGATGATGTCCTCCACCCAACTCTCAAAAAGCTGAAAGGGTCTTCAGTAGAGATGGATAGTCGAGCTGGGCTATCAGACGGTCACCTCTGTAGCTGTAGTGTCATTTTTCCTATGGTCCAATGTGTAAATTAAACAAAAAAGTGCACGTTTGTTATGATGTCCAAGATGGGGACCAGGATGTGGACATAATAAAAAATTAGGGAACATGATAAGAGACATTTCTACAATACATATAATCATTCTTATCTATCTAATACGATGACAACAGCTCTCCATACCTGCAGTCCACCACAAGGACCACCCTCTCTAATCCCTGAAAAATGAAATCATCCTCAGTGACGAAGAGAGGGGGCTAAGCGCCCCCCATGGTCTCAGAGCATTGACTCTTCTAAGAGTCCTAAGAGTCCTGCTCACACTGATGGGGTGCAGCTGTGGGACCCTATTTTCAGAGATGATGTCCTCCACCCAACTCTCAAAAAGCTGAAAGGGTCTTCAGTAGAGATGGATTGTCGAGCTGGGCTATCAGACGGTCACCTCTGTAGCTGTAGTGTCATTTTTCCTATGGTCCAATGTGTAAATTAAACAAAAAAGTGCACGTTTGTTATGATGTCCAAGATGGGGACCAGGATGTGGACATAATAAAAAATTAGGGAACATGATAGGAGACATTTCTACAATACATATAATCATTCTTATCTACCTAATACGATGATAACAGCTCTCCATACCTGCAGTCCACCACAAGGACCACCCTCTCTAATCCCTGAAAAATGAAATCATCCTCAGTGACGAAGAGAGGGGGCTAAGTGCCCCCAATGGTCTCAGAGCATTGACTCTTCTAAGAGTCCTAAGAGTCCTGCTCACACTGATGGGGTGCAGCTGTGGGACCCTAATTTCAGAGATGATGTCCTCCACCCAACTCTCAAAAAGCTGAAAGGGTCTTCAGTAGAGATGGATAGTCGAGCTGGGCTATCAGACGGTCACCTCTGTAGCTGTAGTGTCATTTTTCCTATGGTCCAATGTGTAAATTAAACAAAAAAGTGCACGTTTGTTATGATGTCCAAGATGGGGACCAGGATGTGGACATAATAAAAAATTAGGGAACATGATAGGAGACATTTCTACAATACATATAATCATTCTTATCTATCTAATACGATGACAACAGCTCTCCATACCTGCAGTCCACAACAAGGACCACCCTCTCTAATCCCTGAAAAATGAAATCATCCTCAGTGACGAAGAGAGGGGGCTAAGCGCCCCCCATGGTTTTAGAGCATTGACTCTTCTAAGAGTCCTAAGAGTCCTGCTTACACTGATGGGGTGCAGCTGTGGGACCCTATTTTAAGAGATGATGTCCTCCACCCAACTCTCAAAAAGCTGAAAGGGTCTTCAGTAGAGATGGATAGTCGAGCTGGGCTATCAGACGGTCACCTCTGTAGCTGTAGTGTCATTTTTCCTATGGTCCAATGTGTAAATTAAACAAAAAAGTGCACGTTTGTTATGATGTCCAAGATGGGGACCAGGATGTGGACATAATAAAAAATTAGGGAACATGATAGGAGATATTTCTACAATACATATAATCATTCTTATCTATTTAATACGATGACAACAGCTCTCCATACCTGCAGTCCACCACAAGGACCACCCTCTCTAATCCCTGAAAAATGAAATCATCCTCAGTGACGAAGAGAGGGGGCTAAGCGCCCCCCATGGTCTCAGAGCATTGACTCTTCTAAGAGTCCTAAGAGTCCTGCTCACACTGATGGGGTGCAGCTGTGGGACCCTATTTTCAGAGATGATGTCCTCCACCCAACTCTCAAAAAGCTGAAAGGGTCTTCAGTAGAGATGGATTGTCGAGCTGGGCTATCAGACGGTCACCTCTGTAGCTGTAGTGTCATTTTTCCTATGGTCCAATGTGTAAATTAAACAAAAAAGTGCACGTTTGTTATGATGTCCAAGATGGGGACCAGGATGTGGACATAATAAAAAATTAGGGAACATGATAGGAGACATTTCTACAATACATATAATCATTCTTATCTACCTAATACGATGATAACAGCTCTCCATACCTGCAGTCCACCACAAGGACCACCCTCTCTATTCCCTGAAAAATGAAATCATCCTCAGTGACGAAGAGAGGGGGCTAAATGCCCCCAATGGTCTCAGAGCATTGACTCTTCTAAGAGTCCTAAGAGTCCTGTTTACACTGATGGGGGGCAGCTGTGAGACCCTAATTTCAGAGATGATGTCCTCCACCCAACTCTCAAAAAGCTGAAAGGGTCTTCAGTAGAGATGGATAGTCGAGCTGGGCTATCAGACGGTCACCTCTGTAGCTGTAGTGTCATTTTTCCTATGGTCCAATGTGTAAATTAAACAAAAAAGTGCACGTTTGTTATGATGTCCAAGATGGGGACCAGGATGTGGACATAATAAAAAATTAGGGAACATGATAGGAGACATTTCTACAATACATATAATCATTCTTATCTATCTAATACGATGACAACAGCTCTCCATACCTGCAGTCCACAACAAGGACCACCCTCTCTAATCCCTGAAAAATGAAATCATCCTCAGTGACGAAGAGAGGGGGCTAAGCGCCCCCATGGTCTCAGAGCATTAACTCTTCTAAGAGTCCTAAGAGTCCTGCTCACACTGATGGGTGCAGCTGTGGGACCCTATTTTCAGAGATGATGTCCTCCACCCAACTCTCAAAAAGCTGAAAGGGTCTTCAGTAGAGATGGATAGTCGAGCTGGGCTATCAGACGGTCACCTCTGTAGCTGTAGTGTCATTTTTCCTATGGCCCAATGTGTAAATTAAACAAAAAAGTGCACGTTTGTTATGATGTCCAAGATGGGGACCAGGATGTAGACATAATAAAAAATTAGGGAACATGATAGGAGACATTTCTACAATACATATAATCATTCTTATCTATCTAATACGATGACAACAGCTCTCCATACCTGCAGTCCACCACAAGGACCACCCTCTCTAATCCCTGAAAAATGAAATCATCCTCAGTGACGAAGAGAGGGGGCCAAGCGCCCCCCATGGTACCAGAGCATTGACTCTTCTAAGAGTCCTAAGAGTCCTGCTCACACTGATGGGGTGAAGCTGTGGGACCCTATTTTCAGAGATGATGTCCTCCACCCAACTCTCAAAAAGCTGAAAGGGTCTTCAGTAGAGATGGATAGTCGAGCTGGGCTATCAGACGGTCACCTCTGTAGCTGTAGTGTCATTTTTCCTATGGTCCAATGTGTAAATTAAACAAAAAAGTGCACGTTTGTTATGATGTCCAAGATGGGGACCAGGATGTGGACATAATAAGAAATTAGGGAACATGATAGGAGACATTTCTACAATACATATAATCATTCTTATCTATCTAATTCGATGACAACAGCTCTCCATACCTGCAGTCCACCACAAGGACCACCCTCTCTAATCCCTGAAAAATGAAATCATCCTCAGGGACGAAGAGAGGGGGCTAAGCGCCCCCCATGGTTTTAGAGCATTGACTCTTCTAAGAGTCCTAAGAGTCCTGCTTACACTGATGGGGTGCAGCTGTGGGACCCTATTTTCAGAGATGATGTCCTCCACCCAACTCTCAAAAAGCTGAAAGGGTCTTCAGTAGAGATGGATAGTCGAACTGGGCTATCAGACGGTCACCTCTGTAGCTGTAGTGTCATTTTTCCTATAATCCAATGTGTAAATTAAACAAAAAAGTGCACGTTTGTTATGATGTTCAAGATGGGGACCAGGATGTGGACATAATAAAAAATTAGGGAACATGATAGGAGACATTTCTACAATACATATAATCATTCTTATCTATCTAATACGATCACAACAGCTCTCCATACCTGCAGTCCACCACAAGGACCACTCTCTCTAATCCCTGAAAAATGAAATCATCCTCAGTGACGAAGAGAGGGGGCTAAGCGCCCCCCATGGTCTCAGAGCATTGACTCTTCTAAGAGTCCTAAGATTCCTGCTCACACTGATGTGGTGCAGCTGTGGGACCCTATTTTCAGAGATGATGTCCTCCACCCAACTCTCAAAAAGCTGAAAGGGTCTTCAGTAGAGATGGATAGTCGAGCTGGGCTATCAGACGGTCACCTCTGTAGCTGTAGTGTCATTTTTCCTATGGTCCAATGTGTAAATTAAACAAAAAAGTGCACATTTGTTATGATTTCCAAGATGGGGACCAGGATGTGGACATAATAAAAAAATAGGGAACATGATAGGAGACATTTCTACAATACATATAATCATTCTTATCTATTTAATACGATGACAACAGCTCTCCATACCTGCAGTCCACCACAAGGACCACCCTCTCTAATCCCTGAAAAATGAAATCATCCTCAGTGACGAAGAGAGGGGGCTAAGCGCCCCCCATGGTCTCAGAGCATTGACTCTTCTAAGAGTCCTAAGAGTCCTGCTCACACTGATGGGGTGCAGCTGTGGGACCCTATTTTCAGTGACGATGTCCTCCACCCAACTCTCAAAAAGCTGAAAGGGTCTTCAGTAGAGATGGATAGTCGAGCTGGGCTATCAGACGGTCACCTCTGTAGCTGTAGTGTCATTTTTCCTATGGTCCAATGTGTAAATTAAACAAAAAAGTGCACATTTGTTATGATGTCCAAGATGGGGACCAGGATGTGGACATAATAAAAAATTAGGGAACATGATAGGAGACATTTCTACAATACATATAATCATTCTTATCTATTTAATACGATGACAACAGCTCTCCATACCTGCAGTCCACCACAAGGACCACCCTCTCTAATCCCTGAAAAATGAAATCATCCTCAGTGACGAAGAGAGGGGGCTAAGCGCCCCCCATGGTCTCAGAGCATTGACTCTTCTAAGAGTCCTAAGAGTCCTGCTCACACTGATGGGGTGCAGCTGTGGGACCCTATTTTCAGTGATGATGTCCTCCACCCAACTCTCAAAAAGCTGAAAGGGTCTTCAGTAGAGATGGATAGTCGAGCTGGGCTATCAGACGGTCACCTCTGTAGCTGTAGTGTCATTTTTCCTATGGTCCAATGTGTAAATTAAACAAAAAAGTGCACGTTTGTTATGATGTCCAAGATGGGGACCAGGATGTGGACATAATAAAAAATTAGGGAACATGATAGGAGACATTTCTACAATACATATAATCATTCTTATCTATCTAATACGATGATAACAGCTCTCCATATCTGCAGTCCACCACAAGGACCACCCTCTCTAATCCCTGAAAAATGAAATCATCCTCAGTGATGAAGAGAGGGGGCTAAGTGCCCCCAATGGTCTCAGAGCATTGACTCTTCTAAGAGTCCTAAGAGTCCTGCTCACACTGATGGGGTGCAGCTGTGGGACCCTATTTTCAGAGATGATGTCCTCCACCCAACTCTCAAAAAGCTGAAAGGGTCTTCAGTAGAGATGGATAGTCGAGCTGGGCTATCAGACGGTCACCTCTGTAGCTGTAGTGTCATTTTTCCTATTGTCCAATGTGTAAATTAAACAAAAAAGTGCACGTTTGTTATGATGTCCAAGATGGGGACCAGGATGTGGACATAATAAAAAATTAGGGAACATGATAGGAGACATTTCTACAATACATATAATCATTCTTATCTATCTAATACGATGACAACAGCTCTCCATACCTGCAGTCCACCACAAGGACCAGCCTCTCTAATCCCTGAAAAATGAAATCATCCTCAGTGACGAAGAGAGGGGGCCAAGCGCCCCCCATGGTACCAGAGCATTGACTCTTCTAAGAGTCCTAAGAGTCCTGCTCACACTGATGGGGTGAAGCTGTGGGACCCTATTTTCAGAGATGATGTCCTCCACCCAACTCTCAAAAAGCTGAAAGGGTCTTCAGTAGAGATGGATAGTCGAGCTGGGCTATCAGACGGTCACCTCTGTAGCTGTAGTGTCATTTTTCCTATGGTCCAATGTGTAAATTAAACAAAAAAGTGCACGTTTGTTATGATGTCCAAGATGGGGACCAGGATGTGGACATAATAAGAAATTAGGGAACATGATAGGAGACATTTCTACAATACATATAATCATTCTTATCTATCTAATACGATGACAACAGCTCTCCATACCTGCAGTCCACCACAAGGACCACCCTCTCTAATCCCTGAAAAATGAAATCATCCTCAGGGACGAAGAGAGGGGGCTAAGCGCCCCCCATGGTTTTAGAGCATTGACTCTTCTAAGAGTCCTAAGAGTCCTGCTTACACTGATGGGGTGCAGCTGTGGGACCCTATTTTCAGAGATGATGTCCTCCACCCAACTCTCAAAAAGCTGAAAGGGTCTTCAGTAGAGATGGATAGTCGAGCTGGGCTATCAGACGGTCACCTCTGTAGCTATAGTGTCATTTTTCCTATGGTCCAATGTGTAAATTAAACAAAAAAGTGCACGTTTGTTATGATGTCCAAGATGGGGACCAGGATGTGGACATAATAAAAAATTAGGGAACATGATAGGAGACATTTCTACAATACATATAATCATTCTTATCTATCTAATACGATCACAACAGCTCTCCATACCTGCAGTCCACCACAAGGACCACTCTCTCTAATCCCTGAAAAATGAAATTATCCTCAGTGACGAAGAGAGGGGGCTAAGCGCCCCCCATGGTCTCAGAGCATTGACTCTTCTAAGAGTCCTAAGATTCCTGCTCACACTGATGGGGTGCAGCTGTGGGACCCTATTTTCAGAGATGATGTCCTCCACCCAACTCTCAAAAAGCTGAAAGGGTCTTCAGTAGAGATGGATAGTCGAGCTGGGCTATCAGACGGTCACCTCTGTAGCTGTAGTGTCATTTTTCCTATGGTCCAATGTGTAAATTAAACAAAAAAGTGCACGTTTGTTATGATGTCCAAGATGGGGACCAGGATGTGGACATAATAAAAAAATAGGGAACATGATAGGAGACATTTCTACAATACATATAATCATTCTTATCTATCTAATACGATGACAACAGCTCTCCATACCTGCAGTCCACCACAAGGACCACCCTCTCTATTCCCTGAAAAGTGAAATCATCCTCAGTGACGAAGAGAGGGGGCTAAGCGCCCCCATGGTCTCAGAGCATTGACTCTTCTAAGAGTCCTAAGAGTCCTGCTCACACTGATGGGGTGCAGCTGTGGGACCCTATTTTCAGAGATGATGTTCTCCACCCAACTCTCAAATAGCTGAAAGGGTCTTCAGTAGAGATGGATAGTCGAGCTGGGCTATCAGACGGTCACCTCTGTAGCTGTAGTGTCATTTTTCCTATGGTCCAATGTGTAAATTAAACAAAAAAGTGCACGTTTGTTATGATGTCCAAGATGGGGACCAGGATGTGGACATAATAAAAAATTAGGGAACATGATAGGAGACATTTCTACAATACATATAATCATTCTTATCTATCTAATACGATGACAACAGCTCTCCATACCTGCAGTCCACAACAAGGACCACCCTCTCTAATCCCTGAAAAATGAAATCATCCTCAGTGACGAAGAGAGGGGGCTAAGCGCCCCCATGGTCTCAGAGCATTAACTCTTCTAAGAGTCCTAAGAGTCCTGCTCACACTGATGGGTGCAGCTGTGGGACCCTATTTTCAGAGATGATGTCCTCCACCCAACTCTCAAAAAGCTGAAAGGGTCTTCAGTAGAGATGGATAGTCGAGCTGGGCTATCAGACGGTCACCTCTGTAGCTGTAGTGTCATTTTTCCTATGGCCCAATGTGTAAATTAAACAAAAAAGTGCACGTTTGTTATGATGTCCAAGATGGGGACCAGGATGTGGACATAATAAAAAATTAGGGAACATGATAGGAGACATTTCTACAATACATATAATCATTCTTATCTATCTAATACGATGACAACAGCTCTCCATACCTGCAGTCCACCACAAGGACCACCCTCTCTAATCCCTGAAAAATGAAATCATCCTCAGGGACGAAGAGAGGGGGCTAAGCGCCCCCCATGGTTTTAGAGCATTGACTCTTCTAAGAGTCCTAAGAGTCCTGCTTACACTGATGGGGTGCAGCTGTGGGACCCTATTTTCAGAGATGATGTCCTCCACCCAACTCTCAAAAAGCTGAAAGGGTCTTCAGTAGAGATGGATAGTCGAGCTGGGCTATCAGACGGTCACCTCTGTAGCTGTAGTGTCATTTTTCCTATAATCCAATGTGTAAATTAAACAAAAAAGTGCACGTTTGTTATGATGTTCAAGATGGGGACCAGGATGTGGACATAATAAAAAATTAGGGAACATGATAGGAGACATTTCTACAATACATATAATCATTCTTATCTATCTAATACGATCACAACAGCTCTCCATACCTGCAGTCCACCACAAGGACCACTCTCTCTAATCCCTGAAAAATGAAATCATCCTCAGTGACGAAGAGAGGGGGCTAACCGCCCCCCATGGTCTCAGAGCATTGACTCTTCTAAGAGTCCTAAGATTCCTGCTCACACTGATGTGGTGCAGCTGTGGGACCCTATTTTCAGAGATGATGTCCTCCACCCAACTCTCAAAAAGCTGAAAGGGTCTTCAGTAGAGATGGATAGTCGAGCTGGGCTATCAGACGGTCACCTCTGTAGCTGTAGTGTCATTTTTCCTATGGTCCAATGTGTAAATTAAACAAAAAAGTGCACATTTGTTATGATTTCCAAGATGGGGACCAGGATGTGGACATAATAAAAAAATAGGGAACATGATAGGAGACATTTCTACAATACATATAATCATTCTTATCTATCTAATACGATGACAACAGCTCTCCATACCTGCAGTCCACCACAAGGACCACCCTCTCTATTCCCTGAAAAGTGAAATCATCCTCAGTGACGAAGAGAGGGGGCTAAGTGCCCCCAATGGTCTCAGAGCATTGACTCTTCTAAGAGTCCTAAGAGTCCTGCTCACACTGATGGGGTGCAGCTGTGGGACCCTATTTTCAGAGATGATGTTCTCCACCCAACTCTCAAAAAGCTGAAAGGGTCTTCAGTAGAGATGGATAGTCGAGCTGGGCTATCAGACGGTCACCTCTGTAGCTGTAGTGTCATTTTTCCTATGGTCCAATGTGTAAATTAAACAAAAAAGTGCACATTTGTTATGATGTCCAAGATGGGGACCAGGATGTGGACATAATAAAAAATTAGGGAACATGATAGGAGACATTTCTACAATACATATAATCATTCTTATCTATTTAATACGATGACAACAGCTCTCCATACCTGCAGTCCACCACAAGGACCACCCTCTCTAATCCCTGAAAAATGAAATCATCCTCAGTGACGAAGAGAGGGGGCTAAGCGCCCCCCATGGTCTCAGAGCATTGACTCTTCTAAGAGTCCTAAGAGTCCTGCTCACACTGATGGGGTGCAGCTGTGGGACCCTATTTTCAGTGATGATGTCCTCCACCCAACTCTCAAAAAGCTGAAAGGGTCTTCAGTAGAGATGGATAGTCGAGCTGGGCTATCAGACGGTCACCTCTGTAGCTGTAGTGTCATTTTTCCTATGGTCCAATGTGTAAATTAAACAAAAAAGTGCACATTTGTTATGATGTCCAAGATGGGGACCAGGATGTGGACATAATAAAAAATTAGGGAACATGATAGGAGACATTTCTACAATACATATAATCATTCTTATCTATTTAATACGATGACAACAGCTCTCCATACCTGCAGTCCACCACAAGGACCACCCTCTCTAATCCCTGAAAAATGAAATCATCCTCAGTGACGAAGAGAGGGGGCTAAGCGCCCCCCATGGTCTCAGAGCATTGACTCTTCTAAGAGTCCTAAGAGTCCTGCTCACACTGATGGGGTGCAGCTGTGGGACCCTATTTTCAGTGATGATGTCCTCCACCCAACTCTCAAAAAGCTGAAAGGGTCTTCAGTAGAGATGGATAGTCGAGCTGGGCTATCAGACGGTCACCTCTGTAGCTGTAGTGTCATTTTTCCTATGGTCCAATGTGTAAATTAAACAAAAAAGTGCACGTTTGTTATGATGTCCAAGATGGGGACCAGGATGTGGACATAATAAAAAATTAGGGAACATGATAGGAGACATTTCTACAATACATATAATCATTCTTATCTATCTAATACGATGATAACAGCTCTCCATATCTGCAGTCCACCACAAGGACCACCCTCTCTAATCCCTGAAAAATGAAATCATCCTCAGTGATGAAGAGAGGGGGCTAAGTGCCCCCAATGGTCTCAGAGCATTGACTCTTCTAAGAGTCCTAAGAGTCCTGCTCACACTGATGGGGTGCAGCTGTGGGACCCTATTTTCAGAGATGATGTCCTCCACCCAACTCTCAAAAAGCTGAAAGGGTCTTCAGTAGAGATGGATAGTCGAGCTGGGCTATCAGACGGTCACCTCTGTAGCTGTAGTGTCATTTTTCCTATTGTCCAATGTGTAAATTAAACAAAAAAGTGCACGTTTGTTATGATGTCCAAGATGGGGACCAGGATGTGGACATAATAAAAAATTAGGGAACATGATAGGAGACATTTCTACAATACATATAATCATTCTTATCTATCTAATACGATGACAACAGCTCTCCATACCTGCAGTCCACCACAAGGACCAGCCTCTCTAATCCCTGAAAAATGAAATCATCCTCAGTGACGAAGAGAGGGGGCCAAGCGCCCCCCATGGTACCAGAGCATTAACTCTTCTAAGAGTCCTAAGAGTCCTGCTCACACTGATGGGGTGAAGCTGTGGGACCCTATTTTCAGAGATGATGTCCTCCACCCAACTCTCAAAAAGCTGAAAGGGTCTTCAGTAGAGATGGATAGTCGAGCTGGGCTATCAGACGGTCACCTCTGTAGCTGTAGTGTCATTTTTCCTATGGTCCAATGTGTAAATTAAACAAAAAAGTGCACGTTTGTTATGATGTCCAAGATGGGGACCAGGATGTGGACATAATAAGAAATTAGGGAACATGATAGGAGACATTTCTACAATACATATAATCATTCTTATCTATCTAATACGATGACAACAGCTCTCCATACCTGCAGTCCACCACAAGGACCACCCTCTCTAATCCCTGAAAAATGAAATCATCCTCAGGGACGAAGAGAGGGGGCTAAGCGCCCCCCATGGTTTTAGAGCATTGACTCTTCTAAGAGTCCTAAGAGTCCTGCTTACACTGATGGGGTGCAGCTGTGGGACCCTATTTTCAGAGATGATGTCCTCCACCCAACTCTCAAAAAGCTGAAAGGGTCTTCAGTAGAGATGGATAGTCGAGCTGGGCTATCAGACGGTCACCTCTGTAGCTATAGTGTCATTTTTCCTATGGTCCAATGTGTAAATTAAACATAAAAGTGCACGTTTGTTATGATGTCCAAGATGGGGACCAGGATGTGGACATAATAAAAAATTAGGGAACATGATAGGAGACATTTCTACAATACATATAATCATTCTTATCTATCTAATACGATCACAACAGCTCTCCATACCTGCAGTCCACCACAAGGACCACTCTCTCTAATCCCTGAAAAATGAAATCATCCTCAGTGACGAAGAGAGGGGGCTAAGCGCCCCCCATGGTCTCAGAGCATTGACTCTTCTAAGAGTCCTAAGATTCCTGCTCACACTGATGGGGTGCAGCTGTGGGACCCTATTTTCAGAGATGATGTCCTCCACCCAACTCTCAAAAAGCTGAAAGGGTCTTCAGTAGAGATGGATAGTCGAGCTGGGCTATCAGACGGTCACCTCTGTAGCTGTAGTGTCATTTTTCCTATGGTCCAATGTGTAAATTAAACAAAAAAGTGCACGTTTGTTATGATGTCCAAGATGGGGACCAGGATGTGGACATAATAAAAAAATAGGGAACATGATAGGAGACATTTCTACAATACATATAATCATTCTTATCTATCTAATACGATGACAACAGCTCTCCATACCGTATTTCATGGTCAATCCAGGTTTGTCAGTGATGGCACTGACATAATGTATGGCGTCTTTTTCGGGCGTTATCCTTTGCCTTTTCATTGTGAAAATCCAGTTGCCTATATCAAAGCAAATTCTACTACTTGTAAAGTATGCAGAAAATGAAATGTAGAACATATAACATCAACTGCTTAGGAACGCATCATAGGTTAGTACTTAAAAGGATATTGTCATGTTCTAGTCATAATGCAAGCTGGACATTTTTCATGTTACCCTGTAATCGCCGGCCTGTTCTAATGCTCACAAGCAAAGATATATGCTCAGCTGCTAAGGCTTCCCTCTGCCTTCTGAATGAAAATTGAATATGTCTGGCTCACTGTGTATATAGCAGGTGCTCAGAAAAAATAAGAGTCAATTCAAAAGAAATAGCTCTGGTACACTATAGTGATTAATAACGTAAGAAAAGAACTCTTGGAATGCTGAAAATTCTTTATTTGTGCAAAAGGATAATTCATCCAACGTTTCGACCTTGTTTTTAGGTCTTTATCAAGGATAAAGTTATCTAAGATCATAAAGGGTTACAAAACCATATAAACACGTAATTAGTACATAGTACAACATAACAGTACAATATATTGCTACTTGAGAGTACAATGGGTCAAATGACCATGAGGCACATACAAAAAATTTTTCCAAAGCCATAGTGAAAACATTTGTACTGAGGAAAGAAAATTTCCACATGACCTATCTGGAGAAACATTCTGGATCAAACAACCAAAAATAGTCAAGCAGGTAAATACACACCTATATGGATAACAGGATGATATGTGTTCAATTGTATAGCGTCATTGCCATTAAGGTACAAATGGAAAACTTGCAATCCTATATAGTGAAGGAAATGAACACATATCATATCAAAGAACACAGGAACATGGGTGTGAGAAAAACCTCAATGTTTATACTTTGTTCTTTATAATGGTGTGAACATGTATATGTCTCAGTACCTTATGCACTTGAGAATTCTAGTGAGTAGATGATGAAAGCCTATTCCAGAACTGGAATCGGTAAATAATTGTAGGTGGAATCTAAATGAAAAGATGGTACAAGTGTTATCATGACACGTGGGCTATAACACAATGGACCGTGTGACAAAGAAGAAAGGAGAGAAAGAAGAGGAAGAAAATGGAACTACCTGTAACATTACGTGATAGTCACTGGTAAGTATCACTTGACAATTCAGGTGAAAAAGGATTCCTTTATTAAAGGGTTCTCAGTCGCCTCAGGATCATGAAATACTAGGGTAAATGATATGAGAATGGGTAAGAAGCACCACTAAAGGAAATATGAAATGCAGGACATATATCTATAAACCCCTGAACTACATGATAGAAATAAAAAGAAGAAAAAAGAAAAAAAAGAAGAAAGAAGAAGAACACATAGAATGCGGAAAGAGAATGGGTACAACTACCTGAGTTACTGCAGGGAGGCCCCTGGTTGGTATTGTGAGGGTTAGTGGAATTCCTTCACTGAAGGGTTCTCAGTTGCCTCAGGTTCGTGAAAAATGCTATAGACAAATAATGCCCGGAGAAAAGGGGTTCATATACAGCGAATAATGGTAATACAAGGTACATGTGTCACATGTAATAGTATATATATATATATTGTACTAAGCTCTACACCAGAAATAGAAAGTAGTCCCTCTGCCTTCTGTCTAGGTGCCCTGAGTTATGTCCTGTAAACTGTCACAGCGACCCAGACACACATGTGTAGTAGGGGAATATCCCTGCTGAGATGCCAGTGCTAGAGCACTCGTTTGCTGTGGAGTTGAACGCTATGTGAGCAGTTCTTACCTTCAATGAGCAGAAGTCTCTTTTTTCAGATTTCAATATCTCTGTGGGTATCTGGCAGAAATATGGAATACTCTTTACTGCTAAGACCCTGTACACCACTCCCACTAAAGGGGGCTTTACACGCTGCGACATCGCTAATGCGGAGTCGTTGGGGTCACGGAATTTGTGACGCACATCCGGCCGCATTAGCGATGTTGCTGCGTGTGACACCGATGAGCGATTTTGCATCGTTGCAAAAACGTGCAAAATCGCTCATCGGTGACATGGGTCTCCATTCTCGATTATCGTTACTGCAGCAGTAACGATGTAGTTCGTCGCTCCTGCGGCAGCACACATCACTCCGTGTGACACCGCAGAAACGAGGAACCTCTCCTTACCTGCCTCCCAGCCGCTATGAGGAAGGAAGGAGGTGGGCGGGATGTTCCGGCCACTCATCTCCGCCCCTCCGCTGCTATTGGGCGAAAGGAGGCGGTTCGCCGGTCACAGCGACGTCGCCGGGCAGGTAAGTATGTGTGACGGGTCTGGTCGGTGTTGTGCGGCATGGGCAGCGATTTACACGTGTCGCGCAACAGATGGGGGCGGGTACCCACACTAGCGATATCGGGACCGATATCGCAGTGTGTAAAGTAGCCTTTAGTCACATGACCAAGACTGTATCTGTGTCCCTACAACACACTTGAGACAAATGTGTGTGTGAGCCTGCATTGTGGGGTATATATAATATATTATAGAGCTGGGAAGGATCATTCTAAGCAGTGAGCTGTTCCAGTATTTGTAGGAAAATACCCAGTAGAAGCATCAAACACAGCACCAATACCTCCCATCAGTATCCCACCACAGTGCCATGTAACCCATGCCCTACACTCCCATCTACACCAATACTATACAGGCACAAACTAGTATATCTGACTAAAAGCCCCCAAAATATGAAGAACGGCCTATAGTTGAGTGTGGATATAAAATCTATGTGAGCAGAGCTAGAATAGAAATCACTGATCGCATTGAAGTCATTCTGACCATAAATCACCATGATATCAAGGTGAGGAGTTGTGTGTTACTGCTGGGAGGAAAGGGTTAACAGTGGAATATTAAGGTGCATTTCTGTGTGCAGTGTTACTAGTCAATGTAACAATTCAATATGAGCTGCTCTTGGTGCCGGGGGAGGGAGATGCTCTCCTGAGCAAGATAGATGGGGAATGAACATAATATCTATATAGTGTAAGTCAGGGGGTCTCAAACTCGGCTGGGTGTATGGGCCGCACAGAGGAAAAAAATAATTTGGGGGGCTGCATTCTTTGCAAGACAAAGTGACATTTTTATTGGTACCATATATGTATATATTTTTTTCACACACCTTTGGATGACTGATTTTCAACATTTTTCACTTGTTTATTATAACAAATGTGCACATTCTTTGGTTAAATCTAAAAAAAATAAATGTGATGTTAAAAAAAAGTCATGCCTTATTTTGTTTTTTTTTACATTTTATCCCTTTCTTTTAACTAATAGTGTTACAATTATGACGCTAGCGTTTTGTGAAGGGAATGCTTTGCCTACTTCCGTGACTATGGCCTTCCGGAACTGCTGCATTTTGGCTGACCTCTCCGCCTCGGGAATAAGAGACATAAAGTTCTCCTTGTAGCGTGGGTCTAACAGTGTTACCAACCAGTAATGATTGTCGGCCAAGATGTTCTTAACGCGAGGGTCACGA
Organism: Anomaloglossus baeobatrachus; assembly: GCF_048569485.1. NCBI lineage: Eukaryota > Metazoa > Chordata > Amphibia > Anura > Aromobatidae > Anomaloglossus > Anomaloglossus baeobatrachus. The sequence goes on along the minus strand of NW_027441979.1, from coordinate 140,427 downwards.
GACAGGCAGCTTACCATAAAGTCATCCATGTGCGCCAGACTCTTAACAGCCATCACTTCAGTATCCAGACCAACACGATGACTGAACATGCTGTCCTCCTCCTTCTCCTCCTCCTCCTCATCTACCCTGTCCTCTGGCCAGCCACGCTGAACTGAGCATATGACTGGTATGCATGTCATATCCTCAATTTGGCCGGAGAGTTGCTCCATGTCTTCATCTTCCTCCTCGTCATAGTCCTCCACTGCACGTTGTGATGAGACGAGGCTGGACTATGTGTTATCACCCACACCCACTACTGTTTCTTGCTCCAACTCATCGTGTTCCGCCTGCAATGCATCATGTTTGGTTTTGAGCAGAGACCGTTTTAGAAGGCAGAGAAGCGGTATGGTGACGCTAATAATGGCGTCATCGCCGCTCACCATCTTGGTGGAGTCCTCAAAGTTTTGGAGGATGGTACATAGGTCGGACATCCATCTCCACTCCTCAGGTGTTATGTGTGGAGTTTGACCCATTTCCCGACGGCTTAGGTGATGCAGGTACTCAACAACTGCCCTCTTCTGCTCACATATCCTGATCAACATGTGCAGAGTTGAATTCCAACGCGTGGGGACATCACACACCAGTCTGTGAGCCGGAAGATGCAAACGACGCTGAAAGCCGGCAAGGCCGGCTGAAGCAGTAGGTGACTTTCGAAAATGTGCAGACAGGCGGCGAACTTTTACCAGCAGATCAGACAGCTCTGGGTATGACTTTAGAAACCGCTGAACCACGAGGTTGAGCACATGGGCCATGCATGGAACATGTGTCAGCTGGCCTCGCCTCAAAGCCGCCACTAGGTTCCGGCCATTGTCACACACAACCTTTCCTGGCTTTAGGTTCAGAGGTGTGAGCCAGTGATCTGCATGCTGTTTTAGAGCTGTCCACACCTCTTCTGCATTGTGGGATTTGTCACTTATGCAGATTAGCTGCAGCACAGCCTGTTGCCGCTTCGCCAAGGCAGTGCTGCAGTGCTTCCAGCTTGGGACTGGTGTGGAGGGTAAAGTGGATGAGGATGCGCAGGAGGAGGAGGAGGCTGAAGAGCATGACATTCCGGAGCTGTAGAGTGTGGGTGAAACCCTGACTGAGGTAGGGCCTGCAAACCTTGGTGTGGGAAGGACTTGTTCCGTTCCTCGCTCAAACTGGGTCCCAGCTGGGCTGGGCTGGGTAGGGCGTTGTGGGGGGTTTGTCTATCTCCGTTTGAGGTGAGTTTGTTTAAGTTAGCCTTTTCTTTGGCGTTTTTTGGAGCCCTGCGGGTTGGGGAGTTGGTATCGCCCAGTAAGGCGTTCCCCGGGGGCTTGGATTGGGGTGACATTGTCAGTGGAAAACGGAGTTGAATTTTGGATTAGGAAATCGAAAACTGATCAGAGAGGTGTGGGTAGACTAGTCCGTTTGGGGATGGTTGTGGCATCTGATATGTGCCCGTTCAAGTGTCTCGGGAATTTTCAACAGATCCGTCCGAAGGTGGATGGCCCCTTATTATGTCACGAGGATGGGTCCTTTTTATCGAGATACCAATTTGTGAGTGTTTTTAGGGCATGTTTGAAGTCGTTGGGGTTAGATCCGAAGTCTTTCGGATTGGGGCAGCGACGGAGGCCTCTATATGCGGCCTACCGGAGGAGACAGTTAAGCAGATTGGTAGGTGGAAGTCGCAGCGCTTTAAGTCGTATGTACGTCCCCAGGTGGTTGTTGGCAATTGAGGGGAAAAGGGGGGGGTATTAGGGTAGCAATGGGGGGGGGGGAGAGTGTGTGTTTTTTGTCAATTTGGTTTGGTGAGGCAATAAAATGGTGTCGTCTGTACATTTTGTATTGCAGAAGCACCCCCCCTTCCTTCCCTGGTCTGGATCCTTGGCCACTCTTATGTGTATTGGGGAGCCCGACGAGCGGACGCGAGATGGAACGGGAGACAGCTAGGTTTTGAGAAGGACCTGGCTCTCGTGCGATGGCTCGGTGTTCGGGGGTTAGGGTGGAACAGGGTGTTGCAGGAGGTGCATAGATACGCCCGGTTGGACAGACCTCCTGACATCTTAGTGTTGCATGCCGGGGGGAATGATTTGGGTGGGCGTCCTTTTCGAATCTTGATAAAGGACATCAAACATGATTTGTTACAGTTATGGGTGTCGTTTCCAGGTCTAACGATAGTCTGGTCGGAGATAGTAGCGAGAAAGAGTTGGAAGAAAGCGCGGTCAGTTGACAGGTTGAACAAGGCGCGGGCGAAGGTTAATAGGGCGATCTCGAAGTTTGTTAGTCGGAACGGGGGTATAGCAATACGGCATGTTGAGTTGGAAAGGACGGAAGAGGAATTTTGGTTGGCTGACGGGGTACACCTTAATGCGGTGGGAACTGACTTATGGGCTCTTGGCTTGCAGGGAGGTATTGAGAGGGCCCTTTGGTTGCGGGGGGTCTCAGGCACTTGAAGGGTTTCAAGGTGCCTTCGTTGTGGTGTTGTTTATTGGTGGGTCCTTGAAGTTGGTTTAAAATTGGTTCGGGGATTCATCCGGGTATGGATCCCCTCATTGGCAGAATTGATGGTCCCCTGGTGATTTTGGGGGGGAACCCCGACGGGGTATGTCGGGGCCCCTGGGGGTGTGGTTGGGGTTGATGGAGGATTAACCCTTACCATTTGGTGCTCCTGAGCCAGTGTGGGTAACGGCTGGGAGCAAGTTGAGGTTTTTTATTGCTCGGTTATGGGAATCACCAGGGTTTTGGTAGCTTCAAGGACCTTACCACATTGCAAATTTTATTGGTTATGTATTCTTGTTAATAAAATGGCTGCTATGGCCAAAATTATCCAAAGATAAATTTGTGTCTGTGTAATTACTTTTAAATAAGAAACGGGAATGGAGGTGTGGGGTATGAAAGGAAGACCGGAGTCAACAATTCCAGGGTCAAGCATGTTTATTTGCGTAAGCTTCGTTCCAGGGTAGAAAGGGTAAGAGTGCCTTTCAGAATTCGAAGTGGTCGGACTGTACGGACCACCAAGAACTGCAGGAGAGCTTGAACATCTTCCCATGGATTTGCGACATCCTCCCTCATCAGTTACGTAGGTAAGCAGGTTCTCAGCATTGCAGCCCATTTGTTGTCTTAAGTTAGTTAAGCGGGGTTAACTAACCTGTCAGTTCAGCCTCAGGTCTAAAGCAGAGGCCTGGACTCCACTCCTTACTCCTCACTCCACAACTCTCCTTAAAAACAACTGACTCCTTTTTCCTGCCCCGGGGTCTCCAGACCCCTAGGTGGGCGTTTCCTTCCGTCTGGTCCTGCCCACTGGTGTGCCTGTCTTTCCCTGGGGGAGGTGACTAGGATTTTCTGGTTGGCTTTGTGTGACTTAGGTGAGGGAAGTTGTTATGCGGGGGCCTATGTGTGACTACCTGCAGTGTCAGGGCGTCACATATGTATGTGTGTATGTCTGCTAAAGGAATCCGCACCGTCATATTTACAAACACAAAATTTTGCAGACACCTCATGTGACTCAGGGAACGTCGTAGACTATGTTTTAACAGGAATATTTAACCCCGCGCTTTACAGTTACTCTCCAAAAAACCTGCCTCCATTAAACTGAATGGAGGTGGGAGCTGCAAGTTATTAATAGCAGCTGTGATTGGTTGCTATAGGAACAAAGGACATTCATAGTATAAGAAGCTTATGTGTGAGATAATATGATGTCAGTGGGGAGACAGATAGAGAGAGACAGACACAGACTGAGAGACAAACAGACAGAGACAGATAGGCATAGACAGACAGGGAAAGAGACAGAGACAAACAGACAGAGGCAGACAGGGAAAGAGACAGACAGAGATAGACAGGGAAAAAAGGCAGACAGACAGAGACAGAGAAAGAGACAGAGGCAGATAGGGAAACAGACAGAGACAAACATACAGAGACAGGCAGGAGAAAAGGCAGACCGACAGGGAAAGAGACAGACAGGGGAAGAGACAGACAGAGAGAGACAGACAGATAGAGACAGACAAAGAAATACAGAGATAGACAGGGAAAGAGACAAACGGGGAATGAGTCAGACAGAGAGAGACAAAGAGAGACAGGCAGAGAGAGACAGGGAAAGAGACAGACAGGGGAAGAGAAAGACAGAGACAGACAAAGAAATACAGAGACAGACAGGGGAAGAGACAGACAGGGGAAGAGACAGACAGGGGAAGAGACAGACAGACAGGGAAAGAGACAGACCTGGAAAAGAGACAGACCTGGAAAAGAGACAGGCCTGGAAAAGAGACAGACAGACATAGAAACAGACAGCCACAAAGAGAGAGAGAGACAGACAGACACAGAGAGACAGACAGAGATAGAGAGACAGACAGACATGGATAGAGATAGAGACACACAGAGACAGACAGATGACAGAGACTGGGAGAGAGACAGACAGAAGCATAAATCCCTAACTAAAACTTAACATTTAATGATAGTTTTAAAAGGTAAAAAAACACAAATCATGTAAATAGAATGACTCTCTTCTGTGCATAGAGTCAACATTTTGTGTTTGTAAATATGACGGTGCGGATTCCTTTAGCAGACATACACACATACATTTGTGACGCCCTGACACTGCAGGTAGTCACACATAGGCCCCCGCATAACAACTTCCCTCACCTAAGTCACACAAAGCCAACCAGAAAACCCTAGTCACCTCCCCCAGGGAAAGACAGGCACACCAGTGGGCAGGACCAGACGGAAGGAAACGCCCACCTAGGGGTCTGGAGACCCCGGGGCAGGAAAAAGGAGTCAGTTGTTTTTAAGGAGAGTTGTGGAGTGAGGAGTAAGGAGTGGAGTCCAGGCCTCTGCTTTAGACCTGAGGCTGAACTGACAGGTTAGTTAACCCCGCTTAACTAACTTAAGATAACAAATGGGCTGCAATGCTGAGAACCTGCTTACCTACGTAACTGATGAGGGAGGATGTCGCAAATCCATGGGAAGATGTTCAAGCTCTCCTGCAGTTCTTGGTGGCCCGTACAGTCCGACCACTTCGAATTCTGAAAGGCACTCTTACCCTTTCTACCCTGGAACGAAGCTTAGGCAAATAAACATGCTTGACCCTGGAATTGTTGACTCCGGTCTTCCTTTCATACCCCACACCTCCATTCCCATTTCTTATTTAAAAGTAATTACACAGACACAAATTTATCTTTGGATAATTTTGGCCATAGCAGCCATTTTATTAACAAGAATACATAACCAATAAAATTTGCAATGTGGTAAGGTCCTTGAAGCTACCAAAACCCTGGTGATTCCCATAACTGAGCAATAAAAAACCTCAACTTGCTCCCAGCCGTTACCCACACTGGCTCAGGAGCACCAAATGGTAAGGGTTAATCCTCCGTCAACCCCAACCACACCCCCAGGGGCCCCGACATACCCCGTCGGGGTTCCCCCCCAAAATCACCAGGGGACCATCAATTCTGCCAATGAGGGGATCCATACCCGGATGAATCCCCGAACCAATTTTAAACCAACTTCAAGGACCCACCAATAAACAACACCACAACGAAGGCACCTTGAAACCCTTCAAGTGCCTGAGACCCCCCGCAACCAAAGGGCCCTCTCAATACCTCCCTGCAAGCCAAGAGCCCATAAGTCAGTTCCCACCGCATTAAGGTGTACCCCGTCAGCCAACCAAAATTCCTCTTCCGTCCTTTCCAACTCAACATGCCGTATTGCTATACCCCCGTTCCGACTAACAAACTTCGAGATCGCCCTATTAACCTTCGCCCGCGCCTTGTTCAACCTGTCAACTGACCGCGCTTTCTGCCAACTCTTTCTCGCTACTATCTCCGACCAGACTATCGTTAGACCTGGAAACGACACCCATAACCGTAACAAATCATGTTTGATGTCCTTTATCAAGATTCGAAAAGGACGCCCACCCAAATCATTCCCCCCGGCATGCAACACTAACATGTCAGGAGGTCTGTCCAACCGGGCGTATCTATGCACCTCCTGCAACACCCTGTTCCACCCTAACCCCCGAACACCGAGCCATCGCACGAGAGCCAGGTCCTTCTCAAAACCTAGCTGTCTCCCGTTCCATCTCGCGTCCGCTCGTCGGGCTCCCCAATACACATAAGAGTGGCCAAGGATCCAGACCAGGGAAGGAAGAGGGGGTGCTTCTGCAATACAAAATGTACAGACGACACCATTTTATTGCCTCACCAAACCAAATTTACAAAAAACACACACTCTCACCCCCCCCCCATTGCTACCCTAATACCCCCCCCTTTTCCCCTCAATTGCCAACAACCACCTGGGGACGTACATACGACTTAAAGCGCTGCGACTTCCACCTACCAATCTGCTTAACTGTCTCCTCCGGTAGGCCGCATATAGAGGCCTCCGTCGCTGCCCCAATCCGAAAGACTTCGGATCTAACCCCAACGACTTCAAACATGCCCTAAAAACACTCACAAATTGGTATCTCGATAAAAAGGACCCATCCTTGTGACATAATAAGGGGCCATCCACCTTCGGACGGATCTGTTGAAAATTCCCGAGACACTTGAACGGGCACATATCAGATGCCACAACCATCCCCAAACGGACTAGTCTACCCACACCTCTCTGATCAGTTTTCGATTTCCTAATCCAAAATTCAACTCCGTTTTCCACTGACATAATGTCACCCCAATCCAAGCCCCTGGGGAACGCCTTACTGGGCGATACCAACTCCCCAACCCGCAGGGCTCCAAAAAACGCCAAAGAAAAGGCTAACTTAAACAAACTCACCTCAAACGGAGATAGACAAACCCCCCACAACGCCCTACCCAGCCGGGTAGGGACCCAGCCCAGCCCAGCTGGGACCCAGTTTGAGCGAGGAACGGAACAAGTCCTTCCCACACCAAGGTTTGCAGGCCCTACCTCAGTCAGGGTTTCACCCACACTCTACAGCTCCGGAATGTCATGCTCTTCAGCCTCCTCCTCCTCCTGCGCATCCTCATCCACTTTACCCTCCACACCAGTCCCAAGCTGGAAGCACTGCAGCACTGCCTCGGCGAAGCGGCAACAGACTGTGCTGCAGCTAATCTGCATAGGTGACAAACCCCACAATGCAGAAGAGGTGTGGACAGCTCTAAAACAGCATGCAGATCACTGGCTCACACCTCTGAACCTAAAGCCAGGAAAGGTTGTGTGTGACAATGGCCGGAACCTGGTGGCGGCTTTGAGGCGAGGCCAGCTGACACATGTTCCATGCATGGCCCATGTGCTCAACCTCGTGGTTCAGCGGTTTCTAAAGTCATACCCAGAGCTGTCTGATCTGCTGGTAAAAGTTCGCTGCCTGTCTGCACATTTTCGAAAGTCACCTACTGCTTCAGCCGGCCTTGCCGGCTTTCAGCGTCGTTTGCATCTTCCGGCTCACAGACTGGTGTGTGATGTCCCCACGCGTTGGAATTCAACTCTGCACATGTTGATCAGGATATGTGAGCAGAAGAGGGCAGTTGTTGAGTACCTGCATCACCTAAGCCGTCGGGAAATGGGTCAAACTCCACACATAACACCTGAGGAGTGGAGATGGATGTCCGACCTATGTACCATCCTCCAAAACTTTGAGGACTCCACCAAGATGGTGAGCGGCGATGACGCCATTATTAGCGTCACCATACCGCTTCTCTGCCTTCTAAAACGGTCTCTGCTCAAAACCAAACATGATGCATTGCAGGCGGAACACGATGAGTTGGAGCAAGAAACAGTAGTGGGTGTGGGTGATAACACATAGCCCAGCCTCGTCTCATCACAACGTGCAGTGGAGGACTATGACGAGGAGGAAGATGAAGACATGGAGCAACTCTCCGGCCAAATTGAGGATATGACATGCATACCAGTCATATGCTCAGTTCAGCGTGGCTGGCCAGAGGACAGGGTAGATGATGAGGAGGAGGAGGAGGAGGAGGAGGAGGAGAAGGAGGAGGACAGCATGTTCAGTCATCGTGTTGGTCTGGATACTGAAGTGATGGCTGTTAAGAGTCTGGCGCACATGGATGACTTTGTGGTAAGCTGCCTGTCTCGTGACCCTCGCGTTAAGAACATCTTGGCCGACAATCATTACTGGTTGGTAACACTGTTAGACCCACGCTACAAGGAGAACTTTATGTCTCTTATTCCCGAGGCGGAGAGGTCAGCCAAAATGCAGCAGTTCCGGAAGGCCATAGTCACGGAAGTAGGCAAAGCATTCCCTTCACAAAACGCTAGCGTGATAATTGTAACACTATTAGTTAAAAGAAAGGGATAAAATGTAAAAAAAAACAAAATAAGGCATGACTTTTTTTTTAACATCAAATTTTTTTTTTTTAGATTTAACCAAAGAATGTGCACATTTGTTATAATAAACAAGTGAAAAATGTTGAAAATCAGTCATCCAAAGGTGTGTGAAAAAAATATATATATATGGTACCAATAAAAATGTCACTTTGTCCTGCAAAGAATGCAGCCCCCAAATTATTTTTTTCCTCTGTGCGGCCCATACACCCAGCCGAGTTTGAGACCCCCTGCCTTACACTATATAGATATCATGTTCATTCCCCATCTATCTTGCTCAGGAGAGCATCTCCCTCCCCCGGCACCAAGAGCAGCTCATATTGAATTGTTACATTGACTAGTAACACTGCACACAGAAATGCACCTTAATATTCCACTGTTAACCCTTTCCTCCCAGCAGTAACACACAACTCCTCACCTTGATATCATGGTGATTTATGGTCAGAATGACTTCAATGCGATCAGTGATTTCTATTCTAGCTCTGCTCACATAGATTTTATATCCACACTCAACTATAGGCCGTTCTTCATATTTTGGGGGCTTTTAGTCAGATATACTAGTTTGTGCCTGTATAGTATTGGTGTAGATGGGAGTGTAGGGCATGGGTTACATGGCACTGTGGTGGGATACTGATGGGAGGTATTGGTGCTGTGTTTGATGCTTCTACTGGGTATTTTCCTACAAATACTGGAACAGCTCACTGCTTAGAATGATCCTTCCCAGCTCTATAATATATTATATATACCCCACAATGCAGGCTCACACACACATTTGTCTCAAGTGTGTTGTAGGGACACAGATACAGTCTTGGTCATGTGACTAAAGGCTACTTTACACACTGCGATATCGGTCCCGATATCGCTAGTGTGGGTACCCGCCCCATCTGTTGCGCGACACGGGCAAATCGCTGCCCATGCCGCACAACACCGACCAGACCCGTCACACATACTTACCTGACCGGCGACGTCGCTGTGACCGGCGAACCGCCTCCTTTCTAAGGGGGCGGTCCGTGCGGCGTCACAGCGACGTCACTGAGCGACCGCCCAATAGCAGCGGAGGGGCGGAGATGAGTGGCCGGAACATCCCGCCCACCTCCTTCCTTCCTCATAGCGGCTGGGAGGCAGGTAAGGAGAGGTTCCTCGTTTCTGCGGTGTCACACGGAGTGATGTGTGCTGCCGCAGGAGCGACGAACTACATCGTTACTGCTGCAGTAACGATAATCGAGAATGGAGACCCATGTCACCGATGAGCGATTTTGCACGTTTTTGCAACGATGCAAAATCGCTCATCGGTGTCACACGCAGCAACATCGCTAATGCGGCCGGATGTGCGTCACAAATTCCGTGACCCCAACGACTCCGCATTAGCGATGTCGCAGCGTGTAAAGCCCCCTTTAGTGGGAGTGGTGTACAGGGTCTTAGCAGTAAAGAGTATTCCATATTTCTGCCAGATACCCACAGAGATATTGAAATCTGAAAAAAGAGACTTCTGCTCATTGAAGGTAAGAACTGCTCACATAGCGTTCAACTCCACAGCAAACGAGTGCTCTAGCACTGGCATCTCAGCAGGGATATTCCCCTACTACACATGTGTGTCTGGGTCGCTGTGACAGTTTACAGGACATAACTCAAGGCACCTAGATAGAAGGCAGAGGTACTGGGATTGGTTGGTTTTTGGTGACGGAGGTGCAGGGGCTGGCGCCCATGTGCAGTGCTGGCTAAGGTATATTGATGATATTTTGATTTTTTGGCAGGGCACTGTGGAGCAGCTCGAGACATTTATGGAGGAACTTAATAACAACACCTTTAACATCAGATTGACACATAAGCATAGCAGCAGTTGCGTTGACTTCCTGGATATTAAAATTTCATTCGGTTCTGAGCGAATTGTTCAGACCGACGTCCATAGGAAGGAAACATCAGTCAACGCACTGCTGCATGCTTCTTCTGCTCATACCCCCTCCACCATCCGGGCCGTACCGACTGGCCAGTTCCTCAGGATGAAGCAAATTTGTTCGTCAGACACTGCTTTTGAACAACAGTCTGCCGACCTCCAGCGCCATAGGGGTGGCAAAGGCGGTCTTCCCCCGGTCTGCCTCAGCAACGGACACTAGCCAATAGTGACTAGTGAGATCAAGGGTAGAAAAATAATTTGCAGTTCTCAATGCAGCTAGCGATTCCTCAATACGGGGGAGTGATGCCGTCCTTCTTCTTTAACAGGACCAACGGAGCTGCCCAAAGGCTACAACTGTCACGGATAACCCCAGCCGCCTTCATGTTGCTCAACATGTCCTTGGTACACTGGTAATGTGAAGGTGGTATTGGCTTATAGCTCTCTTTGATGGGTGGGTGTGCACCTGTGGGGATGTAGTGTTGGACCCCTTTTATTCCCCCAAAATCTAGCGGATGTTTGCTGAAGACTTGCTCGCTCGTATTCTTGCACTACCCTGTGGACCCGCTTCTTGTGATGTGAAGGTGTGGAGTCAGTGCCTACGTGTAATTCCTTACACCACTCCTCTGGCTGACTTGGTGAGCAGTCACTGACTGGGTGGGGTGCAGTAATAGTGGATGCTGCTACTTGGATAGCATGTGTATCTACTGTGAACAGCTTATCAATGGTGGCAAGTCGGGGCAGCTTAACCTCCTGCTCTCCGCAGTTTAACACTCTCACGGGCACTCTTCCCTTCCGCACTAATGAATAAAACTATGATGTAAATATCATATAGATACCCCACAATTGTAAATAAAGGTAGGTTATGGGAAAAGGGGGAACAGGGAAAGAGGAAAATAGTGTAATAAAGTATACCTTCTGGGGGTGAGAGGAAATGGCAGCACAGCCAGTGGAGGTGAAGCAAAAGGAAGCCTGCAACTAAAGAGTTGAGAGCGTTATCACATGGTGACTGAGCCTGATTGTAAAGGGAGCATAGAGTGGAGCATACTCTGGGCACGTTAGAACCCAAGTTCTTAAACCATGAATATGGACCCCTTTTATTCTCCCAAAGTCTAGCGGATGTTTGCTGAAGACTTGCTCGTATTCTTGCACTACCCTGTGGACCCGCTTCTTGTGATGTGAAGGTGTGGAGTCAGTGCCTACGTGTAATTCCTTACACCACTCCTCTGGTTGACTTGGTGAGCTGTCACTGAATGGGTGTGGTGAAGTAACGGTGGATGCTGTGGCTTGGATATCATATTAAATATAGGGACCCCCATACAGTAGTATGAGAAATTTTTTTGTATTCAATGATCGGTATTACCTTCAGGGGCGCGGCACGTGGACGTGCGTTCCATTAGCCTCACTGCATTCCACTCCCATACAGGAAGTGGGCGCAGCTATTACTACGGTCGCACATAAAAGAACCCACAGCCACCACTGCACACAGCTGACTCCACCACTGGAAACCCACTTCTACACCAACGCAGGTAAGACAGGATCGGCACCTCTATGCTCCCGTTACAATCAGGCTCAGTCACCATGTGATAATGCTCTCAACAATTTAGTTGCAGGCTTCCCCTTGCTTCACCTCCACTGGCTGTGCTGCCATTTCCTCTCCCCCCTGGAAGGTATACTTTATTACACTATTTTCCTGTTTCCCTCTTCTCCCTTTTCCCATAACCTACCTTTATCTGCATTTGTGGGGTATCTATATACTATTTATATCACAGTTTTATTCATTAATACGGAAGGGAAGAGTGCGCGTGAGAGTGTTGAACTGCGGAGAGCAAGAGGTTAAGCTGCCCCGATTTGCCACCATTGATAAGCTGTTCACAGTAGATACACATGCTATCCAAGCAGCAGCAGCATCCACCATTACTGCACCCCACCCAGTCAGTGACAGCTCACCAAGTCAGCCAGAGGAGTGGTGTCAGGAATTACACGTAGGCACTGACTACACACCTTCACATCACAAGAAGGGGGTGCAAGTGTGACGCCCTGGACTAGCCAGTTAGTCACAGACATAACACACACACACCCCCTTTCCCGGATAGTTGCACTAGTCAGACACAAAACCGTTGTTGCCTCCCTCCAGAGGCTGATGTCCACACCAGGTGGGGCGGAGCCAGGCGGTTGGCCCCACCCACCAAGGAGTTCACAGGCCTGGAGGTGGGAAAACCAGTCAGTTAGTTGAAGTTCAGTTAAGAGTTGAACCGTGGAGGTAGTGAGTTCAGTGAAGAGCCCAGTTTTGGGTAGGAGTGCAAAACTGCTAGTGTCTGGGTCAGATCCCATGCACTATGGGGAGATAAGGTATGCACACCAGTGACTATGTAAGGGGAATACATGAAATAGCAGAAACTGCTGTGTGAATACTGACTTGAAAAATTCAATAGCTATATGCAAGAGTGAATATGTGAAAAATGGAATCTGCATTACTGCCATGAACATATGAATCAAGAGAAATTTAGCTACTGAATTGATCAATGCAATAGAGCTCCAACACTACGCCAAAGTATTTCTCTACGTTGGGGTCCCTAGCTTGTGTGTGTCCTCTCATGCAGTTAAAAAACCTACCGTGTATGAAAAATTGTTTAAAAGAACCGAAGTCCTCAGTGGTTGATACCTTTTAAAAAGATATATTTTACTTGTATCTACCGTGTATGGGAAGCTGAGACCCAGGCTATTTATGCGTATGATATGGATTGGCAATAGGTGTGGTTGGGGAGGGTTCACAAACGAAAAAATACTAACAAATAGGAATAACGTTTGGAACACCATTCTAAGTCCGAACTGGGTGCAAAAACCTAAAAAAACATCACTATGGGGAGATAAGGTATGCACACCAGTGACTATGTAAGGGGAATACATGAAATAGCAGAAACTGCTGTGTGAATACTGACTTGAAAAATCCAATAGCATTAATTCACATAATCCTAGTGACTGCGCACACAACATGGCCAAACGAAAACAAAAGACAGTACCTGGCCATTCAATCAAATGGAAACTCATAGGCAACACAGTCCATTAGACTAGGCAATTACATGCAGCCAAACAAAGTTCATGGGCCTTGCCTCAGAGTCGAATCCACAACCTCTTGGAGAACAAGCAAAGAGCCTACCACTAAACCAACTCAGTGAAGTTGGAAACCGATTCTACATTAATTAACATAATCCTAGTGACTGCGCACACAACATGGCCAAACAAAAGCAAAAGACAGTACCTGGCCTATCAATCCAATGGAAACTCATAGGTAACACAGTACATTGGACTAGGCAATTACATGCAGCCATACAAAGCCCATGGGTCTTGCCCCAGAGTTGAACCCACAACCTCTCGTAGCCAGGGCAAAGAGCCTACCACTACACCAACACAGAGAAGTAGGTGAATGACTCTACATTAATTCACATAATCCTAGTGACTGCGCAAACAACATGGCCAAACAAATGCAAAAGACATTATCTGGCCTATCAATCCAATGGAAACTCATAGGCAACACAGTCCATTAGACTAGGCACTTACATGCAGCCATGTAAAGTTCATGGGCATTGCCTCAGAGTCGAACCCACAACCTCTTGGAGAACAAGCAAAGAGCCTACCACTAAACCAACTCAGAGAAGTTGGAAACCGACTCTACATTAATTAACATAATCCTAGTGACTGCGCACACAACATGGCCAAACAAAAGCAAAAGACAGTACGTGGCCTATCAATCCAACGGAAACTCATAGGTAACACAGTACATTGGACTAGGCAATTACATGCAGCCATACAAAGCCCATGGGCCTTGCCCCAGAGTCAAACCCACAACCTCTCATAGCCAAGGCAAAGAGCCTACCAATACACCAACACAGAGAAGTGGAAAACTGTTTCTACATTAATTCACATAATCCTAGTGACTGCGCACACAACATGGCCAAACAAAAGCAAAAGACAGTACCTGGCCTATCAATCCAATGGAAACTCATAGGCAACACAGTCCATTGGACTAGACAATTACATGGAGACATACAAAGTCCATGGGCCTTGCCTCAGAGTCAAACCCACAACTTCTCGCAGCCAAGCAAAGAGCCTACCACTACACTAACACAGAGAAGTGGGAAACTGATTCTACATTAATTCACATAATCCTACCGACTGCGCACACAACATGGCCAAACAAAAGACAATACCTAGCCTATTCATTCAATGAAAACTCATAGGCAACACAGTCCATTGGACTAGGCAATTACATTCAACCATACAAAGTCCATGGGCTTTGCCTCAAAGTCAAACCCACAACTTCTTGTAACCCAAGGAAAGAGCCTACCACTACACCAACACAGAGAAGAGAATGACTCTACATTAATTCACATAATCCTAGTGACTGCGCACACAACATGACCAAACGAAAACAAAAGACAGTCCCTGGCCTATCAATCCAATGGAAACTCATAGACAACATAGTCCATTGGACTACGCAATTACATGCAGCCATACAAACTCCATGGGCCTTGCCTCAGAGTCAAACCCACAACCTCTTGCAGCTAAGCAAAGAGCCTTCCACTACAGCAACACAGAGAACTGGGAAACTGATTCTACATTAATTCACATAATCCTACCGACTGCGCACACAACATAACCAAACAAAAGATAATACCTGGCCAATCAATCCAATGGAAACTCATAGGCAACACAGTCCATTGGACTAGGCAATTACATGCAGCCATATAAAGTCCATGGGCTTTGCCTCAGAGTCAAACCCACAATTTCTCGCAGCCCAAGCAAAGAGCCTACCACTACACCAAGACAGAGAAGTTGGAAACTGAGTTTACATTAGTTCACATAATCCTAGTGACTGCGCACACAACATGGCCAAACAAAAGCAAAAGACAGTACCTGGCCTATCAATCCAATGGGAACTCATAGGCAACACAGTTAATTGAAATAGGCAATTACATGCAGCCATACAAACTCCATGAACCTTGCCTCAGAGTCGAACCCACAACCTCTTGCAGCTTAAGCAAAGAGACTACCACTACACCAACACAGAGAAGTAGGTAAATGACTCTACATTAATTCACATAATCCTAGTGACTGCGCACACAACATGGCCAAACGAAAACAAAAGACAGTAACTGGCCTATCAATCCAATAGAAACTCATAGGCAAAGCAATCAATGGGACTAGGCAATTACATGCAGCCATACAAAGTCCATGGGCCTTGCCTCAAAGTCGAACTCACAACCTCTCGCAGCTCAAGCAAAGAGCCTACCACTACACCAACACAGAGAAATGTAAACCTGACTCTACATTAATTCACATAATCCTAGTGACTGCGCACACAACATGGCCAAACGTAAACAAAAGACAGTAACTGGCCTATCAATCCAATAGAAACTCATAGGCAACACAGTCCATTGGACTAAGAAATTACATGCAGCCATTCAAAGTCCATGAGCCTTGCATTAAAGTCGAACTCACAACCTCTCGCAGCCCAAGCAAAGAGCCTACCACTACACCAACACAGAGAAGTGGGAAACTGACTCTACATTAATTCCCATAACCCTAGTGACTGCGCACACAACATGGTCAAACAAAAGCAAAAGGCAGTACCTGGCCTATCAATCCAATGGAAACTCATAGGCAACATAGTCCATTGGACTAGGCAATTACATGCAGCCATACAAAGTCCATGGGCCTTGCCTCAGAGTCAAACCCACAACCTCTGGCAGAACAAGCAAAGAGCCTACAACTACAAAAACACAAAGAAGTAGGAAGCTGCGTCTACATTAATTCACATAATCCTAGTGACTGCGCACACAACATGGCCAAACAAAAGCAGAAGACATTACCTAGCCTATCAAGCCAATGGAAACTCATAGGCAACACAGTCAATTGAACTAGGCGATTACATGCAGCCATACAAACTCCATGGGCCTTGCCTCAGAGTCGAACCCACAACCTCTCGCAGCCCAAGCAAAGAGCCTACCACTACACCAACACAGAGAAGTTGGAATGTGAGTTTACATTAGTTCACATAATCCTAGTGACTGCGCACACAACATGGCCAAACAAAAGCAAAAGACAGTACCTGGCCTATCAATCCGATGGGAACTCATAGGCAACACAGTCAATTGTACTAGGCGATTACATGCAGCCATACAAACTCCATGGGCCTTGCCTCAGAGTCAAACCCACAACCTCTCGCAGCTTAAGCAAAGAGACTACCACTACACCAACACAAAGAATTAGGTGAATGACTCTACATTAATTCACATAATCCTAGTGACTGCGCACACAACATGGGCAAACAAAAGCAAAAGACAGTGCCTGGTCTATTAATCCAATGGAAACTCATAGGCAACGCAATCCTTTGGACTAGGCAATAACATGCAGCCATACAAAGTCCAAGGGCCTTGCCTCAGAGTCAAAACCACTACCTCTCAAAGACCAAGCAAAGAGCCTACCACTACACCAACACAGAGAAGTGCGAAACTGACTCAACATAAATTCACATAATCCTAGTGACTGCGCACACAACATGGCCAAACAAAAGCAATAGACAGTCCCTGGCCTATCAATCCAATGGAAACTCATAGACAACATAGTCCATTGGACTAGGCAATTACATGCAGCCATACAAAGTCCATGGGCTTTGCCTCAGAGTCAAACCACAACTGCTCGCAGCCCAAGCAAAGAGCCTACCACTACACCAACACAGAGAAGTAGGAGAATGATTCTACATTAATTCACATAATCCTAGTGACTGCGCACACAACATGGCCAAACAAAAGCAAAAGACAGTACCTGGCCTATCATTCCAATTGAAACTCATAGGTAACATAGTCCATTGGACTAGGCAATAACATGCAGCCATACAAAGTCCATGGGCCTTGCCTCAGAGTCGAACTCACAACCTCTCGCAGCCCAAGAAAAAAGCCTACCACTACAGCAACACAGAGAAGTGTGAAACTGACTCTACATTAATTCACATAATCCTAGTGACTGCGCACACAACATGGCCAAACAAAAGCAAAAGACAGTACCTGGCCTATCATTCCAATTGAAACTCATAGGTAACATAGTCCATTGGACTAGGCAATAACATGCAGCCATACAAAGTCCATGGGCCTTGCTTCAAAGTTGAACTCACAACCTCTCGCAGCTCTAGCAAAGAGCCTACAACTACACCAACACAGAGAAATGTGAACCTGACTCTACATTAATTCACATAATCCTAGTGACTGCGCACACAACATGGCCAAACAAAAGCAAAAGACAGTACCTGGCCCATCAATCCAATGGAAAATCATAGGCAACACAGTCCATTGGACTAGACAATTACATGGAGACATACAAAGTCCATGGGCCTTGCCGCAGAGTCAAACCCACAACCTCTCGCAGCCAAGCAAAGAGCCTACCACTACACCAACAAAGAGAAGTGGGAAACTGATTCTACATTAATTCACATAATCCTACCGACTGCGCACACAACGTGGCCAAACAAAAGAAAATACCTGGCCTATCAATCCAATGGAAACTCATAGGCAACACAGTCCATTAGACTAGGCAAATACATGCAGCCATACAAAGCCCATGGGCCTTGCCCCAGAGTCGAACCCACAACCTCTTGTAGCCCAAGCAAAGAGCCTACAAATACACCAACACAGAGAAGTGGAAAACTGATTCTACATTAATTCACATAATCCTAGTGACTGCGCACACAACATGGCCAAACAAAAGCAAAAGACATTACCTGGCCTATAAATCCAATAGAAACTCATAGGCAAAGCAATCAATTGGACTAGGCAATTACATGCAGCCATACAAAGTCCATGGGCCTTGCCTCAGAGTCGAACCCACAACCTCTTGTAGCCCAAGCAAAGAGCCTACCACTACACCAACACAGAGAAGTTGGTACAGAGTTTACATTAGTTCACATAATCCTAGTGACTGTGCACACAACATGGCCAAACAAAAGCAAAAGACAATCCCTGGCCTATCAATCCAATGGAAACTCATATACAACATAGTCCATTGGACTAGGCAATTACATGCAGCCATACAAAGTCCATGGGCCTTGCCTCAGAGTCAAACCCACAACCTCTGGCAGAACAAGCAAAGAGCTTACAACTACACCAACACAAAAAAGTAGGAAGCTGCGTCTACATTAATTCACATATTCCTAGCGACTGCGCACACAACATGGCCAAACAAAAGCAAAAGACATTACCTGGCCTATCAAGCCAATGGAAACTCATAGGCAACACAGTCCATTGGACTAAACAATTACATGCAGCCATACAAAGTCCATGGGCTTTGCCTCAGAGTCAAACCCACAATTTCTCACAGCCCAAGAAATGAGCCTACCACTACACCAACACAGACAAGTTGGAAACAGAGTTTACATTAGTTCACATAATCCTAGTGACTGTGCACACAACATGGCGAAACAAATGCAAAAGACATTATCTGGCCTATCAATCCAATGGAAACTCATAGGCAACACAGTCCATTAGACTAGGCAAATACATGCAGCCATACAAAGTTCATGGGCCTTGCCTCAGAGTCGAACCCACAACCTCTTGGAGAACAAGCAAAGAGCCTACCACTAAACCAACACAGAGAAGTTGGAAACTGACTCTACATTAATTCACATAATCCTAGTGACTGCGCACACAACATGGCCAAACAAAAGCAAAAGACAGTACCTGGCCTATCAATCCAATGGAAACTCATAGGCAACACAGTCCATTGGACCAGGCAATAACATGCAGCCATACACAGTCCATGGGCCTTGCTTCATAGTCGAACTCACAACCTCTCGCAGCTCAAGCAAAGAGCCTACCACTACACCAACACAGAGAAATGTGAACCTGCCTCTACATTAATTCACATAATCCTAGTGAGTGCGCACACAACATGGCCAAACGAAAACAAAAGACAGTACCTGGCCTATCAATCCAATGGAAACTCATAGGCAACACAGTCCATTGGACTAGGCAATTACATGCAGCCATAAAAAGTCCATGGGCCTTGCCTCAAAGTCAAACCCACAACCTCTCGCAGCCCAAGCAAAGAGCCTACCACTACACCAACACAGAGAAATGTGAAACAGACTCTACATTAATTCACATAATCCTAGTGACTGCGCACACAACATGGCCAAACGAAAGCAAAAGTCAATACCTGGCCTATCAATCCAATGGAAACTCATAGGCAACAAAGTCTATTGGACTAGGCAATTACATGCAGCCATACAAAGTCCATAAGCCTTGCATTAGAGTCAAACCCACAACCTCTTGCAGCCCAAGCAAAAAGCCTACCACTACACCAACACAGAGAAGTCTGAAACTGACTCTACATTAATTCACATAATCCTAGTGACTGCGCACACAACATGGCTAAACGAAAGCAAAAGTCAATACCTGGCCTATCAATCCAATGGAAACTCATAGGCAACACAGTCCATTGGACTAGGCAATTACATGCAGCCATAAAAAGTCCATGGGCCTTGCCTCAGAGTCAAACCCACGACCTCTCACAGCCCAAGCAAAGAGCCTACCACTACACCAACAAAGAGAAATGTGAAACTGACTCTACATTAATTCACATATTCCTAGTGACTGCGCACACAACATGGCCAAACAAAAGCAAAAGAAAGCACCTGGCCTATCAATCCAATGGAAACTCATAGGTAACGCAGTCCATTGGACTATGCAATTACATGCAGCCATACAAAGTCCATGGGCCTTGCCTCAGAGTCGAACTCACAACCTCTCGCAGCCCAACAAAAGAGCCTACCACTTCAGCAACACAGAGAAGTGTGAAACTGTCTCTACATTAACTCACATAATCCTAGTGACTGCGCACAAAACATGGCCAAACGAAAACAAAAGACAGTACCTGGCCTATCAATCCATTGGACTAGGCAATTACATGCAGCCATACAAAGTCCATGGGCCTTGCCTCAGAGTCAAACCCACAACCTCTCACAGCCCAAGCAAAGAGCCTACCACTACACCAACACAGAGAAGTACGAAACTGACTCAACATAAATTCACATAATCCTAGTGACTGCGCACACAACATGGCCAAACAAAAGCTAAAGACAGTCCCTTGCCTATCAATCCAATGGAAACTCATAGACAACATAGTCCATTGGAATAGGCAATTACATGCAGCCTCACAAAGTCCATGGGCCTTGCCTCAGAGTCAAACCCACAACCTCTGGCAGAACAAGCAAAGAGCCTACAACTACACCAACACAAAGAAGTAGGAAGCTGCGTCTACATTAATTCACATAATCCTAGTGAATGCGCACACAACATGGCCAAACAAAAGCAAAAGACATTACCTGGCCTATCAGGCCAATGGAAACCCATAGGCAACACAGTCCATTGAACTAGGCGATTACATGCAGCCATACAAAGTCCATGGGCCATGCCGCAGATTCAAACCCACAACCTCTCGCAGCCAAGCAAAGCAGCTTCCACTACACCAACACAGAGAAGTGGGAAATGGATTCTACATTAATTCACATAATCCTAGTGACTGCGCACACAACATGGCCAAACAAAAGCAAAAGACAATACCTGGCCTATCAATCCAATGGAAACTCATAGGCAACACAGTCCATTGGACTTGGCAATTACATGCAGCCATACAAAGTCCATGGGCCTTGCCTCAGAGTCAAACCCACAACCTCTGGCAGAACAAGCAAAGAGCCTACAACTACACCAACACAAAGAAGTAGGAAGCTGCGTCTACATTAATTCACATAATCCTAGTGAATGTGCACACAACATGGCCAAACAAAAGCAAAAGACATTACCTGGCCTATCAAGCCAATGGAAACTCATACGCAACACAGTCCATTGAACTAGACAATTACATGGAGACATACAAAGTCCATGGGCCTTGCCTCAGAGTCAAACCCACAACTTCTCGCAGCCAAGCAAAGAGCCTACCACTACACCAACACAGATAAGTGGGAAACTGCTTCTACATTAATTCACATAATCCTACCGACTGCGCACACAACATGGCCAAACAAAAGACAATACCTGGCCTATCAATCCAATGGAAACTCATAGGCAATACAGTCCATTAGACTAGGCAAATACATGCAGCCATACAAAGTTCATGGGCCTTGCCTCAGAGTCGAACCCACAACTTCTTGGAGAACAAGCAAAGAGCCTACCACTACACCAACACAGAGAAGTTGGAAACCGACCCTACATTAATTCACATAATCCTAGTGACTGCGCACACAACATGGCCAAACAAAAGCAAAAGACAGTACCTGGCCTATCAATCCAATGGAAACTCAAAGGTAACACAGTACATTAGACTAGGCAATTAAATGCAGACATACAAAGCCCATGGGCCTTGCCCCAGAGTCGAACCCACAACCTCTCGTAGCCCAAGCAAAGAGCCTACCAATACACCAACACAGAGAAGTGAAAAACTGATTCTACATTAATTCACATAATCCTAGTGACTGCGCACACAACATGGCCAAACAAAAGCAAAAGACAGTACCTGGCCTATCAATCCAATAGAAACTCATAGGCAAAGCAATCAATTGGACTAGGCAATTACATGCAGCCATACAAAGTCCATGGGCCTTGCCTCAGAGTCGAACCCACAACCTCTTGTAGCCCAAGCAAAGAGCCTACCACTACACCAACACAGAGAAGAGCGAAACTGACTCAACATAAATTCACATAATCCTAGTGACTGCGCACACAACATGGCCAAACAAAAGCAAAAGACAGTCCCTGGCCTATCAATCCAATGGAAACTCATATACAACATAGTCCATTGGACTAGGCAATTACATGCAGCCATACAAAGTCCATGGGCCTTGCCTCAGAGTCAAACCCACAACCTCTGGCAGAACAAGCAAAGAGCTTACAACTACACCAACACAAAAAAGTAGGAAGGTGCGTCTACATTAATTCACATATTCCTAGAGACTGCGCACACAACATGGCCAAACAAAAGCAAAAGACATTACCTGGCCTATCAATCCAATGGAAACTCATATACAACATAGTCCATTGGACTAGGCAATTACATGCAGCCATACAAAGTCCATGGGCCTTGCCTCAGAGTCAAACCCACAACCTCTGGCAGAACAAGCAAAGAGCTTACAACTACACCAACACAAAAAAGTAGGAAGCTGCGTCTACATTAATTCACATATTCCTAGCGACTGCGCACACAACATGGCCAAACAAAAGCAAAAGACATTACCTGGCCTATCAAGCCAATGGAAACTCATAGGCAACACAGTCCATTGGACTAAACAATTACATGCAGCCATACAAAGTCCATGGGCTTTGCCTCAGAGTCAAACCCACAATTTCTCGCAGTCCAAGCAAAGAGCCTACCACTACACCAACACAGACAAGATGGAAACTGAGTTTACATTAGTTCACATAATCCTAGTGACTTTGCACACAACATTGTGAAACACATGCAAAAGACATTATCTGGCCTATCAATCCAATGGAAACTCATAGGCAACACAGTCCATTAGACTAGGCAAATACATGCAGCCATACAAAGTTCATGGGCCTTGCCTCAGAGTCGAACCCACAACCTCTTGGAGAACAAGCAAAAAGCCTACCACTAAACCAACACAGAGAAGTTAGAAACTGACTCTACATTAATTCACATAATCCTAGTGACTGCGCACACAACATGGCCAAACAAAAGCAAAAGACAGTACCTGGCCTATCAATCCAATGGAAACTCATAGGCAACACAGTCCATTGGACTAGACAATTACATGGAGACATACAAAGTCCATGGGCCTTGCTTCAGAGTCAAACCCACAACCTCTCGCAGCCAAGCAAAGAGCCTACCACTACACCAATACAGAGAAGTGGGAAACTGATTCTACATTAATTCACATAATCCTACCGACTGCGCACACAACATGGCTAAACAAAAGCAAAAGACAGTACCTGGCTTATCAATCCAATGGAAACTCATAGGCAACACAGTCCATTGGACTAGGCAATAACATGCAGCCATACAAAGTCCATGGGCCTTGCCTCAAAGTCGAACTCACAACCTCTCGCAGCTCAAGCAAAGAGCCTACCACTACACGAACACAGAGAAATGTGAACCTGCCTCTACATTAATTCACATAATCCTAGTGACTGCGCACACAACATGGCCAAACGAAAGCAAAAGTCCATATCTGGCCTATCAATCCAATGGAAACTCATAGGCAACACAGTCCATTGGACTATGCAATTACATGCAGCCATACAAAGGCCATGGGCCTTGCCTCAGAGTCGAACCCACAACCTCTTGGAGAACAAGCAAAAAGCCTACCACTAAACCAACACAGAGAAGTTAGAAACTGACTCTACATTAATTCACATAATCCTAGTGACTGCGCACACAACATGGCCAAACAAAAGCAAAAGACAGTACCTGGCCTATCAATCCAATGGAAACTCATAGGCAACACAGTCCATTGGACTAGACAATTACATGGAGACATACAAAGTCCATGGGCCTTGCTTCAGAGTCAAACCCACAACCTCTCGCAGCCAAGCAAAGAGCCTACCACTACACCAATACAGAGAAGTGGGAAACTGATTCTACATTAATTCACATAATCCTACCGACTGCGCACACAACATGGCTAAACAAAAGCAAAAGACAGTACCTGGCTTATCAATCCAATGGAAACTCATAGGCAACACAGTCCATTGGACTAGGCAATAACATGCAGCCATACAAAGTCCATGGGCCTTGCCTCAAAGTCGAACTCACAACCTCTCGCAGCTCAAGCAAAGAGCCTACCACTACACGAACACAGAGAAATGTGAACCTGCCTCTACATTAATTCACATAATCCTAGTGACTGCGCACACAACATGGCCAAACGAAAGCAAAAGTCCATATCTGGCCTATCAATCCAATGGAAACTCATAGGCAACACAGTCCATTGGACTATGCAATTACATGCAGCCATACATAGGCCATGGGCCTTGCCTCAGAGTCAAACCCACAACCTCTAACAGCTCAAGCAAAAAGCCTACCACTACACCAACACAGAGAAGTGCGAAACTAATTGAACATAAATTCACATAATCCTAGTGACTGCGCACACAACATGGCCAAACGAAAGCAAAAGACAGTACCTGGCCTATCAATCCAATGGAAACTCATAGGTAACACAGTCCATTGGACTATGCAATTACATGCAGCCATACAAAGTCCATGGGCCTTTCCTCAGAGTCGAACTCACAACCTCTCGCAGCCCAAGAAAAAAGCCTACCACTACAGCAACACAGAGAAGTGTGAAACTGACTCTACATTAATTCACATAATCCTAGTGACTGCGCACACAACATGGCCAAACAAAAGCAAAAGACAGTACCTGGCCTATCATTCCAATTAAAACTCATAGGCAACATAGTCCATTGGACTAAGCAATAACATGCAGCCATACAACGTCCATGGGCCTTGCCTCAAAGTCGAACTCACAACCTCTCGCAGCTCAAGCAAAGAGCCTACCACTACACCAACACAGAGAAATGTGAACCTGACTCTACATTAATTCACATAATCCTAGTGACTGCGCACACAACATGGCCAAACAAAAGCAGAAGACATTACCTAGCCTATCAAGCCAATGGAAACTCATAGGCAACACAGTCAATTGAACTAGGCGATTACATGCAGCCATACAAACTCCATGGGCCTTGCCTCAGAGTCGAACCCACAACCTCTCGCAGCCCAAGCAAAGAGCCTACCACAACACCAACACAGAGAAGTTGGAATGTGAGTTTACATTAGTTCACATAATCCTAGTGACTGCGCACACAACATGGCCAAACAAAAACAAAAGACAGTACCTGGCCTATCAATCCGATGGGAACTCATAGGCAACACAGTCAATTGTACTAGGCGATTACATGCAGCCATACAAACTCCATGGGCCTTGCCTCAGAGTCAAACCCACAACCTCTCGCAGCTTAAGCAAAGAGACTACCACTACACCAACACAAAGAATTAGGTGAATGACTCTACATTAATTCACATAATCCTAGTGACTGCGCACACAACATGGCCAAACAAAAGCAAAAGACAGTACCTGGTCTATTAATCCAATGGAAACTCATAGGCAACGCAATCCTTTGGACTAGGCAATAACATGCAGCCATACAAAGTCCAAGGGCCTTGCCTCAGAGTCAAAACCACTACCTCTCAAAGACCAAGCAAAGAGCCTACCACTACACCAACACAGAGAAGTGCGAAACTGACTCAACATAAATTCACATAATCCTAGTGACTGCGCACACAACATGGCCAAACAAAAGCAATAGACAGTCCCTGGCCTATCAATCCAATTGAAACTCATAGGTAACATAGTCCATTGGACTAGGCAATTACATGCAGCCATACAAAGTCCATGGGCTTTGCCTCAGAGTCAAACCACAACTGCTCGCAGCCCAAGCAAAGAGCCTACCACTACACCAACACAGAGAAGTAGGAGAATGATTCTACATTAATTCACATAATCCTAGTGACTGCGCACACAACATGGCCAAACAAAAGCAAAAGACAGTACCTGGCCTATCATTCCAATTGAAACTCATAGGTAACATAGTCCATTGGACTAGGCAATAACATGCAGCCATACAAAGTCCATGGGCCTTGCCTCAGAGTCGAACTCACAACCTCTCGCAGCCCAAGAAAAAAGCCTACCACTACAGCAACACAGAGAAGTGTGAACCTGACTCTACATTAATTCACATAATCCTAGTGACTGCGCACACAACATGGCCAAACAAAAGCAAAAGACAGTACCTGGCCCATCAATCCAATGGAAACTCATAGGCAACACAGTCCATTGGACTAGACAATTACATGGAGACATACAAAGTCCATGGGCCTTGCCTCAGAGTCAAACCCACAACCTCTCGCAGCCAACCAAAGAGCCTAACACTACACCAACAAAGAGAAGTGGGAAACTGCTTCTACAATAATTCACATAATCCTACCGACTGCGCACACAACGTGGCCAAACAAAAGAAAATACCTGGCCTATCAATCCAATGGAAACTCATAGGCAACACAGTCCATTAGACTAGGCAAATACATGCAGCCATACAAAGCCCATGGGCCTTGCCCCAGAGTCGAACCCACAACCTCTTGTAGCCCAAGCAAAGAGCCTACAAATACACCAACACAGAGAAGTGGAAAACTGATTCTACATTAATTCACATAATCCTAGTGACTGCGCACACAACATGGCCAAACAAAAGCAAAAGACATTACCTGGCCTATAAATCCAATAGAAACTCATAGGCAAAGCAATCAATTGGACTAGGCAATTACATGCAGCCATACAAAGTCCATGGGCCTTGCCTCAGAGTCGAACCCACAACCTCTTGTAGCCCAAGCAAAGAGCCTACCACTACACCAACACAGAGAAGTTGGTACAGAGTTTACATTAGTTCACATAATCCTAGTGACTGTGCACACAACATGGCCAAACAAAAGCAAAAGACAGTCCCTGGCCTATCAATCCAATGGAAACTCATATACAACATAGTCCATTGGACTAGGCAATTACATGCAGCCATACAAAGTCCATGGGCCTTGCCTCAGAGTCAAACCCACAACCTCTGGCAGAACAAGCAAAGAGCTTACAACTACACCAACACAAAAAAGTAGGAAGCTGCGTCTACATTAATTCACATATTCCTAGCGACTGCGCACACAACATGGCCAAACAAAAGCAAAAGACATTACCTGGCCTATCAAGCCAATGGAAACTCATAGGCAACACAGTCCATTGGACTAAACAATTACATGCAGCCATACAAAGTCCATGGGCTTTGCCTCAGAGTCAAACCCACAATTTCTCACAGCCCAAGAAATGAGCCTACCACTACACCAACACAGACAAGTTGGAAACAGAGTTTACATTAGTTCACATAATCCTAGTGACTGTGCACACAACATGGCGAAACAAATGCAAAAGACATTATCTGGCCTATCAATCCAATGGAAACTCATAGGCAACACAGTCCATTAGACTAGGCAAATACATGCAGCCATACAAAGTTCATGGGCCTTGCCTCAGAGTCGAACCCACAACCTCTTGGAGAACAAGCAAAGAGCCTACCACTAAACCAACACAGAGAAGTTGGAAACTGACTCTACATTAATTCACATAATCCTAGTGACTGCGCACACAACATGGCCAAACAAAAGCAAAAGACAGTACCTGGCCTATCAATCCAATGGAAACTCATAGGCAACACAGTCCATTGGACTAGACAATTACATGGAGACATACAAAGTCCATGGGCCTTGCCTCAGCGTCAAACCCACAACCTCTCGCAGCCAAGCAAAGAGCCTACCACTACACCAATACAGAGAAGTGGGAAACTGATTCTACATTAATTCACATAATCCTACCGACTGCGCACACAACATGGCTAAACAAAAGCAAAAGACAGTACCTGGCTTATCAATCCAATGGAAACTCATAGGCAACACAGTCCATTGGACCAGGCAATAACATGCAGCCATACACAGTCCATGGGCCTTGCTTCATAGTCGAACTCACAACCTCTCGCAGCTCAAGCAAAGAGCCTACCACTACACCAACACAGAGAAATGTGAACCTGCCTCTACATTAATTCACATAATCCTAGTGAGTGCGCACACAACATGGCCAAACGAAAACAAAAGACAGTACCTGGCCTATCAATCCAATGGAAACTCATAGGCAACACAGTCCATTGGACTAGGCAATTACATGCAGCCATAAAAAGTCTATGGGCCTTGCCTCAAAGTCAAACCCACAACCTCTCGCAGCCCAAGCAAAGAGCCTACCACTACACCAACACAGAGAAATGTGAAACAGACTCTACATTAATTCACATAATCCTAGTGACTGCGCACACAACATGGCCAAACGAAAGCAAAAGTCAATACCTGGCCTATCAATCCAATGGAAACTCATAGGCAACAAAGTCTATTGGACTAGGCAATTACATGCAGCCATACAAAGTCCATAAGCCTTGCATTAGAGTCAAACCCACAACCTCTTGCAGCCCAAGCAAAAAGCCTACCACTACACCAACACAGAGAAGTCTGAAACTGACTCTACATTAATTCACATAATCCTAGTGACTGCGCACACAACATGGCTAAACGAAAGCAAAAGTCAATACCTGGCCTATCAATCCAATGGAAACTCATAGGCAACACAGTCCATTGGACTAGGCAATTACATGCAGCCATAAAAAGTCCATGGGCCTTGCCTCAGAGTCAAACCCACAACCTCTCACAGCCCAAGCAAAGAGCCTACCACTACACCAACAAAGAGAAATGTGAAACTGACTCTACATTAATTCACATATTCCTAGTGACTGCGCACACAACATGGCCAAACAAAAGCAAAAGAAAGCACCTGGCCTATCAATCCAATGGAAACTCATAGGTAACGCAGTCCATTGGACTATGCAATTACATGCAGCCATACAAAGTCCATGGGCCTTGCCTCAGAGTCGAACTCACAACCTCTCGCAGCCCAACAAAAGAGCCTACCACTTCAGCAACACAGAGAAGTGTGAAACTGTCTCTACATTAACTCACATAATCCTAGTGACTGCGCACAAAACATGGCCAAACGAAAACAAAAGACAGTACCTGGCCTATCAATCCATTGGACTAGGCAATTACATGCAGCCATACAAAGTCCATGGGCCTTGCCTCAGAGTCAAACCCACAACCTCTCACAGCCCAAGCAAAGAGCCTACCACTACACCAACACAGAGAAGTACGAAACTGACTCAACATAAATTCACATAATCCTAGTGACTGCGCACACAACATGGCCAAACAAAAGCTAAAGACAGTCCCTTGCCTATCAATCCAATGGAAACTCATAGACAACATAGTCCATTGGAATAGGCAATTACATGCAGCCTCACAAAGTCCATGGGCCTTGCCTCAGAGTCAAACCCACAACCTCTGACAGAACAAGCAAAGAGCCTACAACTACACCAACACAAAGAAGTAGGAAGCTGCGTCTACATTAATTCACATAATCCTAGTGAATGCGCACACAACATGGCCAAACAAAAGCAAAAGACATTACCTGGCCTATCAGGCCAATGGAAACCCATAGGCAACACAGTCCATTGAACTAGGCGATTACATGCAGCCATACAAAGTCCATGGGCCATGCCGCAGATTCAAACCCACAACCTCTCGCAGCCAAGCAAAGCAGCTTCCACTACACCAACACAGAGAAGTGGGAAATGGATTCTACATTAATTCACATAATCCTAGTGACTGCGCACACAACATGGCCAAACAAAAGCAAAAGACAATACCTGGCCTATCAATCCAATGGAAACTCATAGGCAACACAGTCCATTGGACTTGGCAATTACATGCAGCCATACAAAGTCCATGGGCCTTGCCTCAGAGTCAAACCCACAACCTCTGGCAGAACAAGCAAAGAGCCTACAACTACACCAACACAAAGAAGTAGGAAGCTGCGTCTACATTAATTCACATAATCCTAGTGAATGTGCACACAACATGGCCAAACAAAAGCAAAAGACATTACCTGGCCTATCAAGCCAATGGAAACTCATAGGCAACACAGTCCATTGAACTAGACAATTACATGGAGACATACAAAGTCCATGGGCCTTGCCTCAGAGTCAAACCCACAACCTCTCGCAGCCAAGCAAAGAGCCTACCACTACACCAACACAGATAAGTGGGAAACTGATTCTACATTAATTCACATAATCCTACCGACTGCGCACACAACATGGCCAAACAAAAGACAATACCTGGCCTATCAATCCAATGGAAACTCATAGGCAATACAGTCCATTAGACTAGGCAAATACATGCAGCCATACAAAGTTCATGGGCCTTGCCTCAGAGTCGAACCCACAACTTCTTGGAGAACAAGCAAAGAGCCTACCACTACACCAACACAGAGAAGTTGGAAACCGACTCTACATTAATTCACATAATCCTAGTGACTGCGCACACAACATGGCCAAACAAAAGCAAAAGACAGTACCTGGCCTATCAATCCAATGGAAACTCAAAGGTAACACAGTACGTTAGACTAGGCAATTAAATGCAGACATACAAAGCCCATGGGCCTTGCCCCAGAGTCGAACCCACAACCTCTCGTAGCCCAAGCAAAGAGCCTACCAATACACCAACACAGAGAAGTGAAAAACTGATTCTACATTAATTCACATAATCCTAGTGACTGCGCACACAACATGGCCAAACAAAAGCAAAAGACAGTACCTGGCCTATCAATCCAATAGAAACTCATAGGCAAAGCAATCAATTGGACTAGGCAATTACATGCAGCCATACAAAGTCCATGGGCCTTGCCTCAGAGTCGAACCCACAACCTCTTGTAGCCCAAGCAAAGAGCCTACCACTACACCAACACAGAGAAGAGCGAAACTGACTCAACATAAATTCACATAATCCTAGTGACTGCGCACACAACATGGCCAAACAAAAGCAAAAGACAGTCCCTGGCCTATCAATCCAATGGAAACTCATATACAACATAGTCCATTGGACTAGGCAATTACATGCAGCCATACAAAGTCCATGGGCCTTGCCTCAGAGTCAAACCCACAACCTCTGGCAGAACAAGCAAAGAGCTTACAACTACACCAACACAAAAAAGTAGGAAGGTGCGTCTACATTAATTCACATATTCCTAGAGACTGCGCACACAACATGGCCAAACAAAAGCAAAAGACATTACCTGGCCTATCAAGCCAATGGAAACTCATAGGCAACACAGTCCATTGGACTAAACAATTACATGCAGCCATACAAAGTCCATGGGCTTTGCCTCAGAGTCAAACCCACAATTTCTCGCAGCCCAAGCAAAGAGCCTACCACTACACCAACACAGACAAGATGGAAACTGAGTTTACATTAGTTCACATAATCCTAGTGACTTTGCACACAACATTGTGAAACAAATGCAAAAGACATTATCTGGCCTATCAATCCAATGGAAACTCATAGGCAACACAGTCCATTAGACTAGGCAAATACATGCAGCCATACAAAGTTCATGGGCCTTGCCTCAGAGTCGAACCCACAACCTCTTGGAGAACAAGCAAAAAGCCTACCAATAAACAAACACAGAGAAGTTAGAAACTGACTCTACATTAATTCACATAATCCTAGTGACTGCGCACACAACATGGCCAAACAAAAGCAAAAGACAGTACCTGGCCTATCAATCCAATGGAAACTCATAGGCAACACAGTCCATTGGACTAGACAATTACATGGAGACATACAAAGTCCATGGGCCTTGCTTCAGAGTCAAACCCACAACCTCTCGCAGCCAAGCAAAGAGCCTACCACTACACCAATACAGAGAAGTGGGAAACTGATTCTACATTAATTCACATAATCCTACCGACTGCGCACACAACATGGCTAAACAAAAGCAAAAGACAGTACCTGGCTTATCAATCCAATGGAAACTCATAGGCAACACAGTCCATTGGACTAGGCAATAACATGCAGCCATACAAAGTCCATGGGCCTTGCCTCAAAGTCGAACTCACAACCTCTCGCAGCTCAAGCAAAGAGCCTACCACTACACGAACACAGAGAAATGTGAACCTGCCTCTACATTAATTCACATAATCCTAGTGACTGCGCACACAACATGGCCAAACGAAAGCAAAAGTCCATATCTGGCCTATCAATCCAATGGAAACTCATAGGCAACACAGTCCATTGGACTATGCAATTACATGCAGCCATACAAAGGCCATGGGCCTTGCCTCAGAGTCAAACCCACAACCTCTAACAGCTCAAGCAAAAAGCCTACCACTACACCAACACAGAGAAGTGCGAAACTAATTGAACATAAATTCACATAATCCTAGTGACTGCGCACACAACATGGCCAAACGAAAGCAAAAGACAGTACCTGGCCTATCAATCCAATGGAAACTCATAGGTAACACAGTCCATTGGACTATGCAATTACATGCAGCCATACAAAGTCCATGGGCCTTGCCTCAGAGTCGAACTCACAACCTCTCGCAGCTCAAGCAAAAAGCCTACCACTACATCAACACAGAGAAGTGCGAAACTAACTGAACATAAATTCACATAATCCTAGTGACTGCGCACACAACATGGCCAAACAAAAGCAAAAGACAGTACCTGGCCTATCATTCCAATTAAAACTCATAGGCAACATAGTCCATTGGACTAAGCAATAACATGCAGCCATACAACATTCATGGGCCTTGCCTCAAAGTCGAACTCACAACCTCTCGCAGCTCAAGCAAAGAGCCTACCACTACACCAACACAGAGAAATGTGAACCTGACTCTACATTAATTCACATAATCCTAGTGACTGCGCACACAACATGGCCAAACAAAAGCAAAAGGCAGTACCTGGCCTATCAATCCAATGGGAACTCATAGGCAACACAGTCAATTGAACTACGCAATTATATGCAGCCATACAAACTCCATGGGCCTTGCCTCAGAGTCGAACCCACAATCTCTCGCAGCTTAAGCAAAGAGCCTACCCCTAAACCAACACAGAGAAGTGGGAAACTGATTCTACATTAATTCACATAATCCTAGTGACTGCGCACACAACATGGCCAAACAAAAGCAAAAGACGGTACCTGGCCTATCAATCCAATGGAAACTCATAGGCAACGCAATCAATTGGACTAGGCAATTACATGCAGCCATACAAAGTCCATGGGCCTTGTCTCAGAGTCAAACCCACAACCTCTCTCAGCCCAAGCAAAAAGCCTACCACTACACCAACACAGAGAAGAGCGAAACTGACTCAACATAAATTCACATAATCCTAGTGACTGTGCACACAACATGGCCAAACAAAAGCAA
This sequence comes from Anomaloglossus baeobatrachus, assembly GCF_048569485.1. Classification (NCBI taxonomy): domain Eukaryota; kingdom Metazoa; phylum Chordata; class Amphibia; order Anura; family Aromobatidae; genus Anomaloglossus; species Anomaloglossus baeobatrachus. The sequence goes on along the minus strand of NW_027441979.1, from coordinate 107,265 downwards.
AAGACAGTCCCTGGTCTATCAATCCAATGGAAACTCATAGACAACATAGTCCATTGGACTAGGCAATTACATGCAGCCATACAAAGTCCATGGGCCTTGCCTCAGAGTCAAACCCACAACCTCTGGCAGAACAAGCAAAGAGCTTACAACTACACCAACACAAAAAAGTAGGAAGCTGCGTCTACATTAATTCACATATTCCTAGTGACTGCGCACACAACATGGCCAAACAAAAGCAAAAGACAGTATCTGGCCTATCAATCCAATTGAAGCTCATAAGCAACATAGTCCATTGGACTAGGCAATAACATGCAGCCATACAATGTCCATGGGCCTTGCCTCAAAGTCGAACTCACAACCTCTCGCAGCTCAAGCAAAGAGCCTACTACTACACCAACACAGAGAAATGTGAACCTGACTCTACATTAATTCACATAAACCTAGTGACTGCGCACACAACATGGCCAAACGAAAGCAAAAGTCAATACCTGGCCTATCAATCCAATGGAAACTCATAGGCAACACAGTCCATTGGACTAGGCAATTACATGCAGCCATACAAAGTCCATGAGCCTTGCATTTGAGTCGAACTCACAACCTCTCCCAGCCCAAGCAAAGAGCCTACCACTACACCAACACAGAGAAGTGGGAAACTGACTCAACATTAATTCACATAATCCTAGTGACTGCGCACAAAACATGGCCAAACAAAAGCAAAAGAAGGCACCTGGCCTATCAATCCAATGGAATCTCATAGGTAACACAGTCCATTGGACTATGCAATTACATGCAGCCATAAAAAGTCCATGGGCCTTGCCTCAGAGTCGAACTCACAACCTCTCGCAGCCCAAGAAAAAAGCCTACCACTACAGCAACACGGAGAAGTGTGAAACCGACTCTACATTAACTCACATAATCCTAGTGACTGCGCACACAACATGGCCAAACAGAAGCAAAAGTCTAAACCTGGCCTATCAAGCCAATGGAAACTCATAGGCAACACAGTCCATTGAACTATGCAATTACATGCAGCCATACAAAGTCCATGGGCCTTGCCTCAGAGTCAAACCCACAACTTCTCGCAGCCACGCAAAGCGCCTTCCACTACACCAACACAGAGAAGTGGGAAACTGATTCTACATTAATTCACATAATCCTACCGACTTCGCACACAACATAACCAAACAAAAGACAATACCTGGCCTATCAGTCCAATGAAAACTCATAGGCAACACAGTCCATTGGACTAGGCAATTACATGCAGCCATACAAAGTCTATGGGCTTTGCCTCAGAGTCAAACCCACATTTTCTCGCAGCCCAAGAAAAGAGCCTACCACTACACCAACACAGAGAAGTTGAAAACTGAGTTTACATTAGTTCACATAATCCTAGTGACTGCGCACACAACATGGCCAAACAAAAGCAAAAGGTAGTACCTGGCCTATCAATCCAATAGGAACTCATAGGTAACACAGTCAACTGAAATAGGCAATTACATGCATCCATACAAACTCCATGGGCCTTGCCTCAAAGTCAAACCAACAACCTTTCGCAGCTTAAGCAGAAAGACTACCACTACACCAACACAGAGAAGTAGGTAAATGACTCTACATTAATTCACATAATCCTAGAGACTGCACACACAACATGGCCAAACAAATGCAAAAGACATTATCTGGCCTATCAATCCAATGAAATCATAGGCATCATAGTCCATTAGACTAAGCAAATATATGCAGCCATACAAAGTTAATGGGCCTTGCCTCAGAGTCGAACCCACAACCTCTTGGAGAACAAGCAAAGAGCCTACCACTAAACCAACACAGAGAAGTTGGAAACAAACTCTACATTAATTCACAGAATCCTAGTGACTGCGCACACAACATGGCAAAACAAAAGCAAAAGACAGCACCTGGCCTATCAATCCAATGGAAACTCAAAGCTAACACAGTACATTGGACTAGGCAATTACATGCAGCCATACAAAGCCCATTGGCCTTGCCCCAGAGTCGAACCCACACCCTCTCGTAGCCCAAGGAAAGAGCCTACTAATACACCAACACAGAGAAGTGGAAAACCAATTCTTCATTAACTCACATAATCCTAGTGACTGCGCACATAACATGGCCAAACAAAAGCAAAAGACAGTACCTGGCCTATGAAACCAATGGAAACTCATAGGCAACACAGTCCATTGGACTAGACAATTACAAGGAGACATACAAAGTCCATGGGCCTTGCCCCAGAGTCGAACCCACAACTTCTCACAGCCGAAGCAAAGAGCCTTCCACTACACCAACACAGAGAAGTGGGAAACTGATTCTACATTAATTCAAATAATCCTACCGACTGCGCACACAACATGGCCAAACAAAAGACAATACCTGGCCTATCAATTCAAAGGAAACTCATAGGCAACACAGTCCATTGGACTTGGCAATTACATGCAGCCATACAAAGTCCATGGGCTTTGCCTCAGAGTCAAACCCACAATTTCTCGCAGCCCAAGGAAATAGCCTACGATTACACCAACACAGAGAAGTTGGAAACTGAGTTTACATTAGTTCACATAATCCTAGTGACTGCGCACACAACATGGCCAAACAAAAGACAATACCTGGCCTATCAATTCAATGAAACTCATAGGCAACACAGTCAATTGAACTAGGCAATTACATGCTGCCATACAAACTCCATGGGCTTTGCGTCAGAGTCGAACCCACAACCTCTCGCAGTTTAAGCAAAGAGACTACCACTACACCAACACAGAGAAGTAGGTGAATGACTCTACATTAATTCACATAATCCTAGTGACTGCGCACATAACATGGCCAAACAAAAGCAAAAGACAGTACCTGGCCTATCAATCAAATTGAAACTCATAAGCAACAAAGAGACTACAACTACACCAACACAGAGAAGTAGGTGAATGACTCTACATTAATTCACATAATCCTAGTGACTGCGAACACAACATGGCCAAACAAAAGCAAAAGACAGTACCTGGCCTATCAATCCAATTGAAACTCATAGGCAACATAGTCCATTGGACTAGGCAATAACATGCAGCCATATAAAGTCTAACTCACAACCTCTCGCAGCTCAAGCAAAGAGCCTACCACTACACCAACACAGAGAAATGTGAACCTGACTCTACATTAACTCACATAATCCTAGTAATGTACTGTGTTACCTATGAGTTTACATTGGATTGATAGGCCAGGTAATGTCTTTTGCTTTTGTTTGGCCATGTTGTGTGCGCAGTCACTAGGATTATGTGAATTAATGTAGAGTCAGTTTCCAACTTCTCTGTGTTGGTTTAGTGGTAGGCTCTTTGCTTGTTCTCCAAGAGGATGTCGGTTCAACTCTGAGGCAAGGCCCATGAACTTTATATGGCTGCATGTATTTGCCTAGTCTAATGGACTGTGTTGCCTATGAGTTTCCATTGGATTGATAGGCCAGGTATTGTCTTTTGTTTGGCCATGTTGTGTGCGCAGTCGGTAGGATTATGTGAATTAATGTAGAATCAGATTCCCACTTCTCTGTGTAGGTGTAGTGGTAGGCTCTTTGCTTGGCTGCGAGATGTTGTGGGTTTGACTCTGAGGAAAGGCCCATGGACTTTGTATGTCTCCATGTAATTGTCTAGTCCAATGGACTGTGTTGCCTATGATTTTCCATTGGATTGATAGGCCAGGTACTGTCTTTTGCTTTTGTTTGGCCATGTTGTGTGCGCAGTCACTAGGATTATGTGAATTAATGTAAACTCAGTTACCAACTTCTCTGTGTTGGTGTAGTGGTAGGCTCTTTGCTTGGGCTGTGAGAAGTTGTGGGTTTGACTTTTAGGCAAAGCCCATGGACTTTGTATGGCTGCATGTAATTGCCTAGTCCAATGGACTGTGTTGCCTATGAGTTTCCATTGAATTGATAGGCCAGGTATTGTCTTTTGTTTGGCCGTGTTGTGTGCGCAGTCGGTAGGATTATGTGAATTAATGTAGAATCAGTTTCCCACTTCTCTGTGTTGGTTTAGGGGTAGGCTCTTTGCTTAAGCTGCGAGAGGTTGTGGGTACGACTCTGAGGCAAGGCCCATGGAGTTTGTATGGCTGCATGTAATTGCGTAGTTCAATTGACTGTGTTGCCTATGAGTTCCCATTGGATTGATAGGCCAGGTACTGCCTGTTGCTTATGTTTGGCCATGTTGTGTTCGCAGTCACTAGGATTATGTGAATTAATGTAGAGTCAGGTTCACATTTCTCTGTGTTGGTGTAGTGGTAGGCTCTTTGCTTGAGCTTCGAGAGGTTGTGAGTTAGACTTTGAGGCAAGGCCCATGGACTTTGTATGGCTGCATGTTATTGCCTAGTCCAATGGACTATGTTGCCTATGAGTTTCAATTGGATTGATAGGCCAGGTACTGTCTTTTGCTTTTGTTTGGCTATGTTGTGTTCGCAGTCACTAGGATTATGTGAATTAATGTAGACTCATTCACCTACTTCTCTGTGTTGGTGTAGTTGTAGTCTCTTTGCTTAAGCTGTGAGAGGTTGTGGGTTCGACTCTGAGGCAAAGCCCATGGAGTTTGTATGGCAGCATGTAATTGCGTAGTTCAATTGACTGTGTTGCCTATGAGTTTCCATTGAATTGATAGGCCAGGTATTGTCTTTTGTTTGGCCATGTTGTGTGCGCAGTCACTAGGATTATGTGAACTAATGTAAACTCAGTTTCCAACTTCTCTGTGTTGGTGTAATCGTAGGCTATTTCCTTGGGCTGCGAGAAATTGTGGGTTTGACTCTGAGGCAAAGCCCATGGACTTTCTATGGCTGCATATAATTGCCAAGTCCAATGGACTGTGTTGCCTATGAGTTTCCTTTGAATTGGTAGGCCAGGTATTGTCTTTTGTTTGGCCATGTTGTGTGCGCAGTCAGTAGGATTATTTGAATTAATGTAGAATCAGTTTCCCACTTCTCTGTGTTGGTGTAGTGGTAGGCTCTTTGCTTGGGCTGCGAGAGGTTGTGGGTTCGACTCTAATGCAAGGCCCGTGGACTTTGTATGTCTGCATGTAATTGTCTAGTCCAATGGACTGTGTTGCCTATGAGTTTCCATTGGTTTGATAGGCCAGGTACTGTCTTTTGCTTTTGTTTGGCCATGTTATGTGCGCAGTCACTAGGATTATGTGAATTAATGAAGAATCGGTTTTCCACTTCTCTGTGTTGGTGTATTAGTAGGCTCTTTCCTTGGGCTACGAGAGGGTGTGGGTTCGACTCTTGGGCAACGCCAATGGGCTTTGTATGGCTGCATGTAATTGCCTAGTCCAATGTACTGTGTTAGCTTTGGGTTTCCATTGGATTGATAGGCCAGGTACTGTCTTTTGCTTTTGTTTGGCCATGTTGTGTGCGCAGTCACTAGGATTCTGTGAATTAATGTAGAGTCTGTTTCCAACTTCTCTGTGTTGGTTTAGTGGTAGGCTCTTTGCTTGTTCTCCAAGAGGTTGTGAGTTCGACTCTGAGGCAAGGCCCATTAACTTTGTATGGCTGCATATATTTGCTTAGTCTAATGGACTATGTTGCCTATGATTTCATTGGATTGATAGGCCAGATAATGTCTTTTGCATTTGTTTGGCCATGTTGTGTGCGCAGTCACTAGGATTATGTGAATTAATGTAGAGTCATTTACCTACTTCTCTGTGTTGGTGTAGTGGTAGTCTCTTTGCTTAAGCTGCGAAAGGTTGTTGGTTCGACTTTGAGGCAAGGCCCATGGAGTTTGTATGGCTGCATGTAATTGCCTATTTTAGTTGACTGTGTTACCTATGAGTTCCTATTGGATTGATAGGCCAGGTACTACCTTTTGCTTTTGTTTGGCCATGTTGTGTGCGCAGTCACTAGGATTATGTGAACTAATGTAAACTCAGTTTTCAACTTCTTTGTGTTGGTGTAGTGGTAGGCTCTTTTCTTGGGCTGCGAGAAAATGTGGGTTTGACTCTGAGGCAAAGCCCATAGACTTTGTATGACTGCATGTAATTGCCTAGTCCAATAGACTGTGTTGCCTATGAGTTTTCATTGGACTGATAGGCCAGGTATTGTCTTTTGTTTGGTTATGTTGTGTGCGAAGTCGGTAGGATTATGTGAATTAATGTAGAATCAGTTTCCCACTTCTCTGTGTTGGTGTAGTGGAAGGCGCTTTGCTTGGCTGCGAGAGGTTGTGGGTTTGACTCTGAGGCAAGGCCCATGGACTTTGTATGGCTGCATGTGATTGCCAAGTTCAATGGACTGTGTTGCCTATGAGTTTCCATTGGCTTGATTGGCCAGGTAATGTCTTTTGCTTCTGTTTGGCCATGTTGTGTGCGCAGTCACTAGGATTATGTGAATTAATGTAGATGCAGCTTCCTACTTCTTTGTGTTGGTGTGGTTGTAGGCTCTTTGCTTGTTCTGCCAGAGGTTGTGGGATAGACTCTGAGGCAAGGCCCATGACCTCTGTATGGCTGCATGTAATTGCCTAGTCCAATGGATGGGGTTGCCTCTGAGTTTCCATTGGATTGATAGGCCAGGTACTGTCTTTTGCTTTCGTTTGGCCATGTTGTGTGCGCAGTCACTAGGATTATGTGAGTTAATGTAGAGTCGGTTTCACACTTCTCCGTGTTGCTGTAGTGGTAGGCTTTTTTCTTGGGCTGCGAGAGGTTGTGAGTTCGACTCTGAGGCAAGGCCCATGGACTTTTTATGGCTGCATGTAATTGCATAGTCCAATGGACTGTGTTACCTATGAGATTCCATTGGATTGATAGGCAAGGTGCCTTCTTTTGCTTTTGTTTGGCCATGTTTTGTGCGCAGTCACTAGGATTATGTGAATTAATGTTGAGTCAGTTTCCCACATCTCTGTGTTGGTGTAGTGGTAGGCTCTTTGCTTGGGCTGGGAGAGGTTGTGAGTTCGACTCAAATGCAAGGCTCATGGACTTTGTATGGCTGCATGTAATTGCCTAGTCCAAAGGACTGTGTTGCCTATGAGTTTCCATTGGATTGATAGGCCAGGTATTGACTTTTGCTTTCGTTTGGCCATGTTGTGTGCGCAGTCACTAGGATTATGTGAATTAATATAGAGTCAGTTTCACATTTCTCTGTGTTGGTGTAGTGGTAGGCTCTTTGCTTGAGCTGCGAGAGGTTGTGGATTTGACTCTGAGGCAAGGCCCATGGACTTTTTATGGCTGCATGTAATTGCCTAGTCCAATGGACTGTGTTGCCTATGAGTTTCCATTGGATTGATAGGCCAGGTATTGACTTTTGCTTTCGTTTGGCCATGTTGTGTGCGCAGTCACTAGGTTTATGTGAATTAATGTAGAGTCAGGTACACATTTCTCTGTGTTGGTGTAGTAGTAGGCTCTTTGCTTGAGCTGCGAGAGGTTGTGAGTTCGACTTTGAGGCAAGGCCCATGGACATTGTATGGCTGCATGTTATTGCCTAGTCCAATGGACTATGTTGCTTATGAGCTTCAATTGGATTGATAGGCCAGATACCGTCTTTTGCTTTTGTTTGGCCATGTTGTGTGCGCAGTCACTAGGATTATGTGAATTAATGTAGAGTCAATCACCTACTTCTCTGTGTTGGTTTAGTGGTAGGCTCTTTGCTTGTTCTCCAAGAGGTTGTGGGTTCGACTCTGAGGCAAGGCCCATGAACTTTGTATGGCTGCATGTATTTGCCTAGTCTAATGGACTGTGTTGCCTATGAGTTTCCATTGGATTGATAGGCCAGATAATGTCTTTTGCATTTGTTTGGCCATGTTGTGTGCACAGTCACTAGGATTATGTGAACTAATGTAAACTCTGTTACCAACTTCTCTGTGTTGGTGTAGTGGTAGGCTCTTTGCTTGGGCTGCGAGAAATTGTGGGTTTGACTCTGAGGCAAAGCCCATGGACTTTGTATGGCTGCATGTAATTGCCTAGTCCAATGGACTGTGTTGCCTATGAGTTTCCATTGGTTTGATAGGCCAGGTAATGTCTTTTGCTTTTGTTTGGCCATGTTGTGTGCGCATTCACTAGGAATATGTGAATTAATGTAGACGCAGCTTCCTACTTTTTTGTGTTGGTGTTAGTTGTAAGCTCTTTGCTTGTTCTGCCAGAGGTTGTGGGTTTGACTCTGATGGCAAGGCCCATGGACTTTGTATGGCTGCATGTAATTGCCTAGTCCAATGGACTATGTTGTCTATGAGTTTCCGTTGGATTGATAGGCCAGGGACTGTCTTTTGCTTTCGTTTGGCCATGTTGTGTGCGCAGTCACTAGGATTATGTGAATTTATGTTGAGTCAGTTTCACTCTTCTCTGTGTTGGTGTAGTGGTAGGCTCTTTGCTTGGGCTGAGAGAGGTTGTGGGTTTGACTCTGAGACAAGGCCCATGGACTTTGTATGGCTGCATGTAATTGCCTAGTCCAATTGATTGCGTTGCCTATGAGTTTCCATTGGATTAATAGGCCAGGTACCGTCTTTTGCTTTTGTTTGGCCATGTTGTGTGCGCAGTCACTAGGATTATGTGAATTAATGTAGAATCTGTTTTCCACTTCTCTGTGTTGGTGTATTGGTAGGCTCTTTGCTTGGGCTACGAGAGGTTGTGGGTTTGACTCTGGGGCAAGGCCCATGGGCTTTGTATGGCTGCATGCAATTGCCTAGTCCAATGTACTGTGTTACCGATGAGTTTACATTGGATTGATAGGCCAGGTAATGTCTTTTGCTTTTGTTTGGCCATGTTGTGTGCGCAGTCACTAGGATTATGTGAATTAATGTAAACTCAGTTACCAACTTCTCTGTGTTGGTGTAGTGGTAGGCTCTTTGCTTGGGCTGTGAGAAGTTGTGGGTTTGACTTTTAGGCAAAGCCCATGGACTTTGTATGGCTGCATGTAATTGCCTAGTCCAATGGACTGTGTTGCCTATGAGTTTCCATTGAATTGATAGGCCAGGTATTGTCTTTTGTTTGGCCGTGTTGTGTGCGCAGTCGGTAGGATTATGTGAATTAATGTAGAATCAGTTTCCCACTTCTCTGTGTTGGTTTAGGGGTAGGCTCTTTGCTTAAGCTGCGAGAGGTTGTGGGTACGACTCTGAGGCAAGGCCCATGGAGTTTGTATGGCTGCATGTAATTGCGTAGTTCAATTGACTGTGTTGCCTATGAGTTCCCATTGGATTGATAGGCCAGGTACTGCCTTTTGCTTATGTTTGGCCATGTTGTGTTCGCAGTCACTAGGATTATGTGAATTAATGTAGAGTCAGGTTCACATTTCTCTGTGTTGGTGTAGTGGTAGGCTCTTTGCTTGAGCTTCGAGAGGTTGTGAGTTAGACTTTGAGGCAAGGCCCATGGACTTTGTATGGCTGCATGTTATTGCCTAGTCCAATGGACTATGTTGCCTATGAGTTTCAATTGGATTGATAGGCCAGGTACTGTCTTTTGCTTTTGTTTGGCTATGTTGTGTTCGCAGTCACTAGGATTATGTGAATTAATGTAGACTCATTCACCTACTTCTCTGTGTTGGTGTAGTTGTAGTCTCTTTGCTTAAGCTGTGAGAGGTTGTGGGTTCAACTCTGAGGCAAAGCCCATGGAGTTTGTATGGCAGCATGTAATTGCGTAGTTCAATTGACTGTGTTGCCTATGAGTTTCCATTGAATTGATAGGCCAGGTATTGTCTTTTGTTTGGCCATGTTGTGTGCGCAGTCACTAGGATTATGTGAACTAATGTAAACTCAGTTTCCAACTTCTCTGTGTTGGTGTAATCGTAGGCTATTTCCTTGGGCTGCGAGAAATTGTGGGTTTGACTCTGAGGCAAAGCCCATGGACTTTCTATGGCTGCATATAATTGCCAAGTCCAATGGACTGTGTTGCCTATGAGTTTCCTTTGAATTGGTAGGCCAGGTATTGTCTTTTGTTTGGCCATGTTGTGTGCGCAGTCAGTAGGATTATTTGAATTAATGTAGAATCAGTTTCCCACTTCTCTGTGTTGGTGTAGTGGTAGGCTCTTTGCTTGGGCTGCGAGAGGTTGTGGGTTCGACTCTAATGCAAGGCCCGTGGACTTTGTATGTCTGCATGTAATTGTCTAGTCCAATGGACTGTGTTGCCTATGAGTTTCCATTGGTTTGATAGGCCAGGTACTGTCTTTTGCTTTTGTTTGGCCATGTTATGTGCGCAGTCACTAGGATTATGTGAATTAATGAAGAATCGGTTTTCCACTTCTCTGTGTTGGTGTATTAGTAGGCTCTTTCCTTGGGCTACGAGAGGGTGTGGGTTCGACTCTTGGGCAACGCCAATGGGCTTTGTATGGCTGCATGTAATTGCCTAGTCCAATGTACTGTGTTAGCTTTGGGTTTCCATTGGATTGATAGGCCAGGTACTGTCTTTTGCTTTTGTTTGGCCATGTTGTGTGCGCAGTCACTAGGATTCTGTGAATTAATGTAGAGTCTGTTTCCAACTTCTCTGTGTTGGTTTAGTGGTAGGCTCTTTGCTTGTTCTCCAAGAGGTTGTGGGTTCGACTCTGAGGCAAGGCCCATTAACTTTGTATGGCTGCATATATTTGCTTAGTCTAATGGACTATGTTGCCTATGATTTCATTGGATTGATAGGCCAGATAATGTCTTTTGCATTTGTTTGGCCATGTTGTGTGCGCAGTCACTAGGATTATGTGAATTAATGTAGAGTCATTTACCTACTTCTCTGTGTTGGTGTAGTGGTAGTCTCTTTGCTTAAGCTGCGAAAGGTTGTTGGTTCGACTTTGAGGCAAGGCCCATGGAGTTTGTATGGCTGCATGTAATTGCCTATTTTAGTTGACTGTGTTACCAATGAGTTCCTATTGGATTGATAGGCCAGGTACTACCTTTTGCTTTTGTTTGGCCATGTTGTGTGCGCAGTCACTAGGATTATGTGAACTAATGTAAACTCAGTTTTCAACTTCTCTGTGTTGGTGTAGTGGTAGGCTCTTTTCTTGGGCTGCGAGAAAATGTGGGTTTGACTCTGAGGCAAAGCCCATAGACTTTGTATGACTGCATGTAATTGCCTAGTCCAATAGACTGTGTTGCCTATGAGTTTTCATTGGACTGATAGGCCAGGTATTGTCTTTTGTTTGGTTATGTTGTGTGCGAAGTCGGTAGGATTATGTGAATTAATGTAGAATCAGTTTCCCACTTCTCTGTGTTGGTGTAGTGGAAGGCGCTTTGCTTGGCTGCGAGAGGTTGTGGGTTTGACTCTGAGGCAAGGCCCATGGACTTTGTATGGCTGCATGTGATTGCCAAGTTCAATGGACTGTGTTGCCTATGAGTTTCCATTGGCTTGATAGGCCAGGTAATGTCTTTTGCTTCTGTTTGGCCATGTTGTGTGCGCAGTCACTAGGATTATGTGAATTAATGTAGATGCAGCTTCCTACTTCTTTGTGTTGGTGTGGTTGTAGGCTCTTTGCTTGTTCTGCCAGAGGTTGTGGGATAGACTCTGATGCAAGGCCCATGACCTCTGTATGGCTGCATGTAATTGCCTAGTCCAATGGATGGGGTTGCCTCTGAGTTTCCATTGGATTGATAGGCCAGGTACTGTCTTTTGCTTTCGTTTGGCCATGTTGTGTGCGCAGTCACTAGGATTATGTGAGTTAATGTAGAGTCGGTTTCACACTTCTCCGTGTTGCTGTAGTGGTAGGCTTTTTTCTTGGGCTGCGAGAGGTTGTGAGTTCGACTCTGAGGCAAGGCCCATGGACTTTTTATGGCTGCATGTAATTGCATAGTCCAATGGACTGTGTTACCTATGAGATTCCATTGGATTGATAGGCCAGGTGCCTTCTTTTGCTTTTGTTTGGCCATGTTTTGTGCGCAGTCACTAGGATTATGTGAATTAATGTTGAGTCAGTTTACCACATCTCTGTGTTGGTGTAGTGGTAGGCTCTTTGCTTGGGCTGGGAGAGGTTGTGAGTTCGACTCAAATGCAAGGCTCATGGACTTTGTATGGCTGCATGTAATTGCCTAGTCCAAAGGACTGTGTTGCCTATGAGTTTCCATTGGATTGATAGGCCAGGTATTGACTTTTGCTTTCGTTTGGCCATGTTGTGTGCGCAGTCACTAGGATTATGTGAATTAATATAGAGTCAGTTTCACATTTCTCTGTGTTGGTGTAGTGGTAGGCTCTTTCCTTGAGCTGCGAGAGGTTGTGGATTTGACTCTGAGGCAAGGCCCATGGACTTTTTATGGCTGCATGTAATTGCCTAGTCCAATGGACTGTGTTGCCTATGAGTTTCCATTGGATTGATAGGCCAGGTATTGACTTTTGCTTTCGTTTGGCCATGTTGTGTGCGCAGTCACTAGGTTTATGTGAATTAATGTAGAGTCAGGTACACATTTCTCTGTGTTGGTGTAGTAGTAGGCTCTTTGCTTGAGCTGCGAGAGGTTGTGAGTTCGACTTTGAGGCAAGGCCCATGGACATTGTATGGCTGCATGTTATTGCCTAGTCCAATGGACTATGTTGCTTATGAGCTTCAATTGGATTGATAGGCCAGATACCGTCTTTTGCTTTTGTTTGGCCATGTTGTGTGCGCAGTCACTAGGATTATGTGAATTAATGTAGAGTCAATCACCTACTTCTCTGTGTTGGTTTAGTGGTAGGCTCTTTGCTTGTTCTCCAAGAGGTTGTGGGTTCGACTCTGAGGCAAGGCCCATGAACTTTGTATGGCTGCATGTATTTGCCTAGTCTAATGGACTGTGTTGCCTATGAGTTTCCATTGGATTGATAGGCCAGATAATGTCTTTTGCATTTGTTTGGCCATGTTGTGTGCACAGTCACTAGGATTATGTGAACTAATGTAAACTCTGTTACCAACTTCTCTGTGTTGGTGTAGTGGTAGGCTCTTTGCTTGGGCTGCGAGAAATTGTGGGTTTGACTCTGAGGCAAAGCCCATGGACTTTGTATGGCTGCATGTAATTGCCTAGTCCAATGGACTGTGTTGCCTATGAGTTTCCATTGGTTTGATAGGCCAGGTAATGTCTTTTGCTTTTGTTTGGCCATGTTGTGTGCGCATTCACTAGGAATATGTGAATTAATGTAGACGCAGCTTCCTACTTTTTTGTGTTGGTGTTAGTTGTAAGCTCTTTGCTTGTTCTGCCAGAGGTTGTGGGTTTGACTCTGATGGCAAGGCCCATGGACTTTGTATGGCTGCATGTAATTGCCTAGTCCAATGGACTATGTTGTCTATGAGTTTCCGTTGGATTGATAGGCCAGGGACTGTCTTTTGCTTTCGTTTGGCCATGTTGTGTGCGCAGTCACTAGGATTATGTGAATTTATGTTGAGTCAGTTTCGCTCTTCTCTGTGTTGGTGTAGTGGTAGGCTCTTTGCTTGGGCTGAGAGAGGTTGTGGGTTTGACTCTGAGACAAGGCCCATGGACTTTGTATGGCTGCATGTAATTGCCTAGTCCAATTGATTGCGTTGCCTATGAGTTTCCACTGGATTAATAGGCCAGGTACCGTCTTTTGCTTTTGTTTGGCCATGTTGTGTGCGCAGTCACTAGGATTATGTGAATTAATGTAGAATTTGTTTTCCACTTCTCTGTGTTGTGTATTGGTAGGCTCTTTGCTTGGGCTACGAGAGGTTGTGGGTTTGACTCTGGGGCAAGGCCCATGGGCTTTGTATGGCTGCATGCAATTGCCTAGTCCAATGTACTGTGTTACCTATGAGTTTACATTGGATTGATAGGCCAGGTAATGTCTTTTGCTTTTGTTTGGCCATGTTGTGTGCGCAGTCACTAGGATTATATGAATTAATGTAGAGTCGGTTTCCAACTTCTCTGTGTTGGTTTAGTGGTAGGCTCTTTGCTTGTTCTCCAAGAGGATGTGGGCTCGACTCTGAGGCAAGGCCCATGAACTTTGTATGGCTGCATGTATTTGCCTAGTCTAATGGACTGTGTTGCCTATGAGTTTCCATTGGATTGATAGGCAAGGTATTGTCTTTTGTTTGGCCATGTTGTGTGCGCAGTCGGTAGGATTATGTGAATTAATGTAGAATCAGTTTCCCACTTCTCTGTGTTGGTGTAGTGGTAGGCTCTTTGCTTGGGCTGCGAGAAGTTGTGGGTTTGACTTTTAGGCAAAGCCCATGGACTTTGTATGGCTGCATGTAATTGCCTAGTCCAATGGACTGTGTTGCCTATGAGTTTCCATTGAATTGATAGGCCAGGTATTGTCTTTTGTTTAGCCATGTTGTGTGCGCAGTCGGTAGGATTATGTGAATTAATGTAGTACCAGTTTCCCACTTTTCTGTGTTGGTGTAGTAGTAGGCTCTTTGCTTGGCTGCGAGAGGTTGTGGGTTTGACTCTGAGGCAAGGCCCATGGACTTTGTATGTCTCCATGTACTTGTCTAGTCCAATGGACTGTGTTGCCTATGAGTTTCCATTGGATTGATAGGCCAGGTACTGCCTTTTGCTTTTGTTTGGCCATGTTGTGTGCGCAGTCACTAGGATTATGTGAATTAATGTAGAGTCAGGTTCACATTTCTCTGTGTTGGTGTAGTGGTAGGCTCTTTGCTTGAGCTGCGAGAGGTTGTGAGTTCGACTTTGAGGCAAGGCCCATGGACGTTGTATGGCTGCATGTTATTGCCTAGTCCAATGGACTATGTTGCCTATGAGTTTTAATTGGAATGATAGGCCAGGTACTGTCTTTTGCTTTTGTTTGGCCATGTTGTGTGCGCAGTCACTAGGATTATGTGAATTAATGTAGAGTCAGTTTCACACTTCTCTGTGTTGCTGTGATGGTAGGCTTTTTTCTTGGGCTGCGAGAGGTTGTGAGTTCGACTCTGAGGCAAGGCCCATGGACTTTGTATGGCTGCATGTAATTGCATAGTCCAATGGACTGTGTTACCTATGAGTTTCCATTGGATTGATAGGCCAGGTACTGTCTTTTGCTTTCGTTTGGCCATGTTGTGTGCGCAGTCACTAGGATTATGTGAATTTATGTTCAATTAGTTTCGCACTTCTCTGTGTTGGTGTAGTGGTAGGCTTTTTGCTTGAGCTGTTAGAGGTTGTGGGTTTGACTCTGAGGCAAGGCCCATGGACTTTGTATGGCTGCATGTAATTGCATAGTCCAATGGACTGTGTTACCTATGAGTTTCCATTGGATTGATAGGCCAGGTATTGACTTTTGCTTTCGTTTGGCCATGTTGTGTGCACAGTCACTAGGATTATGTGAATTAATGTAGAGTCAGTTTCACATTTCTCTGTGTTGGTGTAGTGGTAGGCTCTTTGCTTGGGCTGCGTAGATGTTGTGGGTTTGACTCTGGGGCAAGGCCCATGGACTTATTATGGCTGTATGTAATTGCCTAGTCTAATGGACTGTGTTGCCTATGAGTTTCCATTGGATTGATAGGCCAGGTACTGTCTTTTGCTTTCGTTTAGCCATGTTGTGTGCGCAGTCACTAGGATTATGTGAGTTAATGAAGAGTCATTTTCAAACTTCTCTGTGTTGGTGTAGTGGTAGGCTCTTTGCTTTGGCTGCGAGAAGTTGTGGGTTTGACTCTAATGCAAGGTTCATGGACTTTGTATAACTGCATGTAATTGCCTAGTCCAATGGACTGTGTTGCCTATGAGTTTCCATTGGATTGATAGGCCAGGTATTGACTTTTGCTTTCGTTTGGCCATGTTGTGTGCGCAGTCACTAGGATTATGTGATTTAATGTAGAGTCAGTTTCACATTTCTCTGTGTTGGTGTAGTGGTAGGATCTTTGCTTGGGCTGCGAGAAGTTGTGGGTTTGACTCTGAGGCAAGGCCCATGGACTTTTTATGGCTGCATGCAATTGCCTAGTCCAATGGACTGTGTTGCCTATTAGTTTCCAATGGATTGATAGGCCAGGTACTGTCTTTTGTTTTTGTTTGGCCATGTTGTGTGCGCAGTCACTAGGATTATGTGAATTAATGTAGACGCAGCTTCCTACTTCTTTGTGTTGGTGTAGTTGTAGGCTCTTTGCTTGTTCTGCCAGAGGTTGTGGGTTTGACTCTGAGGCAAGGCCCATGGACTTTGTGAGGCTGCATGTAATTGCCTATTCCAATGGACTATGTTGTCTATGAGTTTCCATTGGATTGATAGGCAAGGGACTGTCTTTTGCTTTTGTTTGGCCATGTTGTGTGCGCAGTCACTAGGATTATGTGAATTTATGTTGAGGCAGTTTCGCACTTCTCTGTGTTGGTGTAGTGGTAGGCTCTTTGCTTGGGCTGTGAGAGGTTGTGGGTTTGACTCTGAGGCAAGGCCCATGGACTTTGTATGGCTGCATGTAATTGCCTAGTCCAATGGATTGATAGGCCAGGTACTGTCTTTTGTTTTCGTTTGGCCATGTTTTGTGCGCAGTCACTATGATTATGTGAGTTAATGTAGAGACAGTTTTACACTTCTCTGTGTTGCTGAAGTAGTAGGCTTTTTTGTTGGGCTGCGAGAGGTTGTGAGTTCGACTCTGAGGCAAGGCCCATGGACTTTGTATGGCTGCATGTAATTGCATAGTCCAATGGACTGCGTTACCTATGAGTTTCCATTGGATTGATAGGCCAGGTGCTTTCTTTTGCTTTTGTTTGGCCATGTTGTGTGCGCAGTCACTAGGAATATGTGAATTAATGTAGAGTCAGTTTCACATTTCTCTTTGTTGGTGTAGTGGTAGGCTCTTTGCTTGGGCTGTGAGAGGTTGTGGGTTTGACTCTGAGGCAAGGCCCATGGACTTTTTATGGCTGCATGTAATTGCCTAGTCCAATGGACTGTGTTGCCTATGAGTTTCCATTGGATTGATGGGCCAGGTATTGACTTTTGCTTTCGTTTGGCCATGTTGTGTGCGCAGTCACTAGGATTATGTGAATTAATGTAGAGGCAGGTTCACATTTCTCTGTGTTGGTGTAGTGGTAGGCTCTTTGCTTGAGCTGCGAGAGGTTGTGAGTTCGACTTTGAGGCAAGGCCCATGGACTTTGTATGGCTGCATGTTATTGCCTAGTCCAATGGACTGTGTTGCCTATGAGTTTCCATTGGATTGATAAGCCAGGTACTGTCTTTTGCTTTCGTTTGGCCATGTTGTGTGCGCAGTCGGTAGGATTATGTGAATTAATGTAGAATCAGTTTCCCACTTCTCTGTATTGGTGTAGTGGTAGGCTCTTTGCTTTGCTGCGAGAGGTTGTGGGTTTGACTCTGAGGCAAGGCCCATGGACTTTGTATGTCTCCATGTAATTGTCTAGTCCAATGGACTGTGTTGCCTATGAGTTTCCATTGGATTGATAGGCCAGGTACTGTCTTTTGCTTTTGTTTGGCCATGTTGTGTGCGCAGTCACTAGGATTATGTGAATTAATGTAGAGTCGGTTTCCAACTTCTCTGTGTTGGTTTAGTGGTAGGCTCTTTGCTTGTTCTCCAAGAGGTTGTGGGATCGACTCTGAGGCAAGGCCCATGAACTTTGTATGGCTGCATGTATTTGCCTAGTCTAATGGACTGTGTTGCCTATGAGTTTCCATTGGATTGATAGGCCAGATAATGTCTTTTGCATTTGTTTCGCCATGTTGTGTGCACAGTCACTAGGATTATGTGAACTAATGTAAACTCGGTTTCCATCTTGTCTGTGTTGGTGTAGTGGTAGGCTCTTTGCTTGGGCTGCGAGAAATTGTGGGTTTGACTCTGAGGCAAACCCCATGGACTTTGTATGGCTGCATGTAATTGTTTAGTCCAATGGACTGTGTTGCCTATGAGTTTCCATTGGCTTGATAGGCCAGGTAATGTCTTTTGCTTTTGTTTGGCCATGTTGTGTGTGCAGTCTCTAGGAATATGTGAATTAATGTAGACGCAGCTTCCTACTTTTTTGTGTTGGTGTAGTTGTAAGCTCTTTGCTTGTTCTGCCAGAGTTTGTGGGTTTGACTCTGAGGCAAGGCCCATGGGCTTTGTATGGCTGCATGTAATTGCCTAGTCCAATTGATTGCTTTGCCTATGAGTTTCTATTGGATTGATAGGCCAGGTACTGTCTTTTGCTTTTGTTTGGCCATGTTGTGTGCGCAGTCACTAGGATTATGTGAATTAATGTAGAATCAGTTTTCCACTTCTCTGTGTTGGTGTATTGGTAGCCTCTTTGCTTGGGCTACGAGAGGTTGTGGGTTCGACTCTGGGGCAAGGCCCATGGGCTTTGTATGGCTGCATTTAATTGCCTAGTCTAATGTAATGTGTTATCTTTGAGTTTCCATTGGATTGATAGGCCAGGTACTGTCTTTTGCTTTTGTTTGGCCATGTTGTGTGCGCAGTCACTAGGATTATGTGAATTAATGTAGAGTCGGTTTCCAACTTCTCTGTGTTGGTGTAGTGGTAGGCTCTTTGCTTGTTCTCCAAGAAGTTGTGGGTTCGACTCTGAGGCAAGGCCCATGAACTTTGTATGGCTGCATGTATTTGCCTAGTCTAATGGACTGTGTTGCCTATGAGTTTCCATTGGATTGATAGGCCACGTATTGCCTTTTGCTTTTGTTTGGCCATGTTGTGTGCGCAGTCACTAGGATTATGTGAATTAATGTAGAATCTGTTTCCCACTTCTCTGTGTTGGTGTAGTGGAAGCTGCTTTGCTTGTCTGCGAGAGGTTGTGGGTTTGACTCTGAGGCATGGCCCATGGACTTTGTATGGCTGCATGTAATTGCCTAGTTCAATGGACTGTGTTGCCTTTGAGTTTCCATTGGCCTGATAGGCCAGGTAATGTCTTTTGCTTTTGTTTGGCCATGTTGTGTGCGCATTCACTAGGATTATGTGAATTAATGTAGACGCAGCTTCCTACTTCTTTGTGTTGGTGTAGTTGTAGGCTCTTTGCTTGTTCTGCCAGAGGTTGTGGGTTTGACTCTGAGGCAAGGCCCATGGACTTTGTGAGGCTGCATGTAATTGCCTATTCCAATGGACTATGTTGTCTATGAGTTTCCATTGGATTGATAGGCAAGGGACTGTCTTTTGCTTTTGTTTGGCCATGTTGTGTGCGCAGTCACTAGGATTATGTGAATTTATGTTGAGTCAGTTTCGCACTTCTCTGTGTTGGTGTAGTGGTAGGCTCTTTGCTTGGGCTGTGAGAGGTTGTGGGTTTGACTCTGAGGCAAGGCCCATGGACTTTGTATGGCTGCATGTAATTGCCTAGTCCAATGGATTGATAGGCCAGGTACTGTCTTTTGTTTTCGTTTGGCCATGTTTTGTGCGCAGTCACTATGATTATGTGAGTTAATGTAGAGACAGTTTTACACTTCTCTGTGTTGCTGAAGTAGTAGGCTTTTTTGTTGGGCTGCGAGAGGTTGTGAGTTCGACTCTGAGGCAAGGCCCATGGACTTTGTATGGCTGCATGTAATTGCATAGTCCAATGGACTGCGTTACCTATGAGTTTCCATTGGATTGATAGGCCAGGTGCTTTCTTTTGCTTTTGTTTGGCCATGTTGTGTGCGCAGTCACTAGGAATATGTGAATTAATGTAGAGGCAGTTTCACATTTCTCTTTGTTGGTGTAGTGGTAGGCTCTTTGCTTGGGCTGTGAGAGGTTGTGGGTTTGACTCTGAGGCAAGGCCCATGGACTTTTTATGGCTGCATGTAATTGCCTAGTCCAATGGACTGTGTTGCCTATGAGTTTCCATTGGATTGATAGGCCAGGTATTGAATTTTGCTTTCGTTTGGCCATGTTGTGTGCGCAGTCACTAGGATTATGTGAATTAATGTAGAGGCAGGTTCACATTTCTCTGTGTTGGTGTAGTGGTAGGCTCTTTGCTTGAGCTGCGAGAGGTTGTGAGTTCGACTTTGAGGCAAGGCCCACGGACTTTGTATGGCTGCATGTTATTGCCTAGTCCAATGGACTGTGTTGCCTATGAGTTTCCATTGGATTGATAAGCCAGGTACTGTCTTTTGCTTTCGTTTGGCCATGTTGTGTGCGCAGTCGGTAGGATTATGTGAATTAATGTAGAATCAGTTTCCCACTTCTCTGTATTGGTGTAGTGGTAGGCTCTTTGCTTGGCTGCGAGAGGTTGTGGGTTTGACTCTGAGGCAAGGCCCATGGACTTTGTATGTCTCCATGTAATTGTCTAGTCCAATGGACTGTGTTGCCTATGAGTTTCAATTGGAATGGTAGGCCAGGTACTGTCTTTTGCTTTTGTTTGGCCATGTTGTATGCGCAGTCACTAGGATTATGTGAATTAATGTAGAATCATTTTCCTACTTCTCTGAGTTGGTGTAGTGGTAGGCTCTTTGCTTGGGCTGCGAGCAGTTGTGGTTTGACTCTGAGGCAAAGCCCATGGACTTTGTATGGCTGCATGTAATTGCCTAGTCCAATGGACTATGTTGTCTATGAGTTTCCATTGGATTGATAGGCCAGGGACTGTCTATTGCTTTTGTTTGGCCATGTTGTGTGCGCAGTCACTAGGATTATGTGAATTTATGTTGAGTCTGTTTCGCACTTCTCTGTGTTGGTGTAGTGGTAGGCTCTTTGCTTGGGCTTTGAGAGGTAGTGGTTTTGACTCTGAGGCAAGGCCCATGGACTTTGTATGGCTGCATGTTATTGCCTAGTCCAAAGGATTGCGTTGCCTATGAGTTTCCATTGGATTAATAGGCCAGGTACTGTCTTTTGCTTTTGTTTGGCCATGTTGTGTGCGCAGTCACTAGGATTATGTAAATTAATGTAGAGTCATTCACCTACTTCTCTGTGTTGGTGTAGTGGTAGTCTCTTTGCTTAAGCTGCGAGAGGTTGTGGGTTCGACTCTGAGGCTAGGCCCATGGAGTTTGTATGGCTGCATGTAATCGCCTAGTTCAATTGACTGTGTTGCCTATGAGTTCCTATCGGATTGATAGGCCAGGTACTGTCTTTTGCTTTTGTCTGGCCATGTTGTGTGCGCAGTCACTAGGATTATGTGAACTAATGTAAACTTAGTTTCCAACTTCTCTGTGTTGGTGTAGTGGTAGGCTCTTTGCTTGGGCTGCGAGAAATTGTGGGTTTGACTCTGCGGCAAGGCCCATGGACTTTGAATGGCTGCATGTAATTGCCTAGTTCAATGGACTGTGTTGCCTATGAGTTTCCATTGGCTTGATAGGCTAGGTAATGTCTTCTGCTTTTGTTTGGCCATGTTGTGTGCACAGTCACTAGGATTATGTGAATTAATGTAGACGCAGCTTCCTACTTCTTTGTGTTTTTGTAGTTGTAGGCTCTTTGCTTGTTCTGCCAGAGGTTGTGGGTTTGACTCTGAGGCAAGGCCCATGGACTTTGTATGACTGCATGTAATTGCCTAGTCCAATGGACTATGTTGCCTATGAGTTTCCATTGGATTGATAGGCCAGGTACTGCCTTTTGCTTTTGTTTGACCATGTTGTGTGCGCAGTCACTAGGGTTATGGGAATTAATGTAGAGTCAGTTTCCCACTTCTCTGTGTTGGTGTAGTGGTAGGCTCTTTGCTTGGGCTGCGAGAGGTTGTGGGTTCGACTCTAATGCAAGGCACATGGACTTTGAATGGCTGCATGTAATTGCTTAGTCCAATGGACTGTGTTGCCTATGAGTTTCTATTGGATTGATAGGCCAGTTACTGTCTTTTGTTTTCGTTTGGCCATGTTGTGTGCGCAGTCACTAGGATTATGTGAATTAATGTAGAGTCAGGTTTACATTTCTCTGTGTTGGTGTAGTGGTAGGCTCTTTGCTTGAGCTGCGAGAGGTTGTGAGTTCGACTTTGAGGCAAGGCCCATGGACTTTGTATGGCTGCATGTAATTGCCTAGTCCAATTGATTGCTTTGCCTATGAGTTTCTATTGGATTGATAGGCCAGGTACTGTCTTTTGCTTTTGTTTGGCCATGTTGTGTGCGCAGTCACTAGGATTATGTGAATTAATGTAGAGTCATTCACCTACTTCTCTGTGTTGGTGTAGTGGTAGTCTCTTTGCTTAAGCTGCAAGAGGTTGTGGGTTCGACTCTGAGTCAAGGCCCATGGAGTTTGTATGGCTGCATGTAATTGCCTATTTCAATTAACTGTGTTGCCTATGAGGTCCCATTGGATTGATAGGCCAGGTACTGTCTTTTGCTTTTGTTTGGCCATGTTGTGTGCGCAGTCACTAGGATTATGTGAACTAATGTAAACTCAGTTTCCAACTTCTCTGTCTTGGTGTAGTGGTAGGCTCTTTGCTTGGGCTGCGAGAACTTGTGGGTTTGACTCTGAGGCAAAGCCCATGGACTTTATATGGCTGCATGTAATTGCCTAGTCCAATGGACTGTGTTGCCTTTGAGTTTCCATTGGATTGATTGGCCAGGTATTATCTTTTGTTTGGTTATGTTGTGTGCGCAGTCGGTAGGATTATGTGAATTAATGTAGAATCAGTTTCCCAGTTCTCTGTGTTGCTGTAGTGGAAGGCTCTTTGCTTAGCTGCAAGAGGTTGTGGGTTTGACTCTGAGGCAAGGCCCATGGAGTTTGTATGGCTGCATGTAATTGCCTAGTTCAATTAACTGTGTTGCCTATGAGTTCCCATTGGATTGATAGGCCAGGTACTGTCTTTTGCTTTTGTTTGGCCATGTTGTGTGCGCAGTCACTAGGATTATGTGAATTAATGTAGACGCAGCTTCCTACTTCTTTGTGTTGGTGAAGTTGTAGGCTCTTTGCTTGTTCTGCCAGAGATTGTGGGCATGACTCTGAGGCAAGGCCCATGGACTTTGTATGGCTGCATGTAATTGCGTAGTCCAATGGACTATGTTGTCTATGAGTTTCCATTGGATTGATAGGCCAGGGACTGTCTTTTGTTTTCGTTTGGTCATGTTGTGTGCGCAGTCACTAGGATTATGTGAATTAATGTAGAGTCATTCTCTTCTCTGTGTTGGTGTAGTGGTAGGCTCTTTCCTTGGGTTACAAGAAGTTGTGGGTTTGACTTTGAGGCAAAGCCCATGGACTTTGTATGGTTGAATGTAATTGCCTAGTCCAATGGACTGTGTTGCCTATGAGTTTTCATTGAATGAATAGGCCAGGTATTGTCTTTTGTTTGGCCATGTTGTGTGCGCAGTCGGTAGGATTATGTGAATTAATGTAGAATCCGTTTCCCACTTCTCTGTGTTAGTGTAGTGGTAGGCTCTTTGCTTGGTTGCGAGAAGTTGTGGGTTTGACTCTGAGGCAAGGCCCATGGACTTTGTATGTCTCCATGTAATTGTCTAGTCCAATGGACTGTGTTGCCTATGAGTTTCCATTGGATTGATAGGCCAGGTACTGTCTTTTGCTTTTGTTTGGCCATGTTGTGTGCGCAGTCACTAGGATTATGTGAATTAATGTAGAAACGGTTTTCCACTTCTCTGTGTTGGTGTATTGGTAGGCTCTTTACCTTGGCTATGAGAGGTTGTGGGTTTGACTCTGGGGCAAGGCCCATGGGCTTTGTATGGCTGCATGTAATTGCCTAGTCCAATGTACTGTGTTACCTATGAGTTTCCGTTGGATTGATAGGCCACGTACTGTCTTTTGCTTTTGTTTTGCCATGTTGTGTGCGCAGTCACTAGGATTATGTTAATTAATGTAGAGTCGGTTTCCAACTTCTCTGAGTTGGTTTAGTGGTAGGCTCATTTGCTTGTTCTCCAAGAGGTTGTGGGTTCGACTCTGAGTCAATGCCCATGAACTTTACATGGCTGCGTGTAAGTGCCTAGTCTAATGGACTGTGTTGCCTATGAGTTTCCATTGGATTGATAGGCCAGATAATGTCTTTTGCATTTGTTTGGCCATGTTGTGTGCGCAGTCACTAGGATTATGTGAATTAATGTAGAGTCATTCACCTACTTCTCTGTGTTGGTGTAGTGGTAGGCTCTTTGCCCTGGCTACGAGAGGTTGTGGGTTCGACTCTGGGGCAAGACCCATGGGCTTTGTATGGCTGCATGTAATTGCCTAGTCCAATGTACTGTGTTACCTATGAGTTTCCATTGGATTGATAGGCCAGGTACTGTCTTTTGCTTTTGTTTGGCCATGTTGTGTGCGCAGTCACTAGGATTATGTTAATTAATGTAGAGTTGGTTTCCAATTTCACTGAGTTGGTTTAGTGGTAGGCTCTTTGCTTGTTCTCCAAGAGGTTGTGGGTTCGACTCTGAGGCAAGGCCCATGAACTTTGTTTGGCTGCATGTAATTGCCTAGTCTAATGGACTGTGTTGCCTATGAGTTTCCATTGGATAGAATGGCCAGGTACTGTCTTTTGTTTTCGTTTGGCCATGTTGTGTGCGCAGTCACTAGGATTATGTGAATTAATGCTATTGGATTTTTCAAGTCAGTATTCACACAGCAGTTTCTGCTATTTCATGTATTCCCCTTACATAGTCACTGGTGTGCATACCTTATCTCCCCATAGTGATGTTTTTTTAGGTTTTTGCACCCAGTTCGGACTTAGAATGGTGTTCCAAACGTTATTCCTATTTGTTAGTATTTTTTCGTTTGGGAACCCTCCCCAACCACACCTATTGCCAATCCATATCATACGCATAAATAGCCTGGGTCTCAGCTTCCCATACACGGTAGGTTTTTTAACTGCATGAGAGGACACACACAAGCTAGGGACCCCAACGTAGAGAAATACTTTGGCGTAGTGTTGGGGCTCTATTGCATTGATCAATTCAGTAGCTAAATTTCTCTTGATTCATATGTTCATGGCAGTAATGCAGATTCCATTTTTCACATATTCACTCTTGCATATAGCTATTGAATTTTTCAAGTCAGTATTCACACTGCAGTTTCTGCTATTTCATGTATTCCCCTTACATAGTCACTGGTGTGCATACCTTATCTCCCCATAGTGCCTGGGATCTGACCCAGACACTAGCAGTTTTGCACTCCTACCCAAAACTGGGCTCCTCACTGAACTCACTACCTCCACGGTTCAACTCTAAACTGAACTTCAACTAACTGACTGGTTTTCCCACCTCCAGGCCTGTGAACTCCTTGGTGGGTGGGGCCAACCGCCTGGCTCCACCCCACCTGGTGTGGACATCAGCCCCTGGAGGGAGGCAACAACGGTTTTGTGTCTGACTAGTGTAACTATCCGGGAAAGGGGGTGTGTGTGTGTGTTATGTCTGTGACTAACTGGCTAGTCCAGGGCGTCACACTTGCACCCCCTTCTTGTGATGTGAAGGTGTGTAGTCAGTGCCTACGTGTAATTCCTGACACCACTCCTCTGGCTGACTTGGTGAGCTGTCACTGACTGGGTGGGGTGCAGTAATGGTGGATGCTGCTGCTGCTTGGATAGCATGTGTATCTACTGTGAACAGCTTATCAATGGTGGCAAATCGGGGCAGCTTAACCTCTTGCTCTCCGCAGTTCAACACTCTCACGCGCACTCTTCCCTTCCGTATTAATGAATAAAACTGTGATATAAATAGTATATAGA
Organism: Anomaloglossus baeobatrachus; assembly: GCF_048569485.1. Taxonomy (NCBI): domain Eukaryota; kingdom Metazoa; phylum Chordata; class Amphibia; order Anura; family Aromobatidae; genus Anomaloglossus; species Anomaloglossus baeobatrachus. Next base: position 81,959 of record NW_027441979.1, on the reverse strand, counting down.
TACCCCACAAATGCAGATAAAGGTAGGTTATGGGAAAAGGGAGAAGAGGGAAACAGGAAAATAGTGTAATAAAGTATACCTTCCAGGGGGGAGAGGAAATGGCAGCACAGCCAGTGGAGGTGAAGCAAGGGGAAGCCTGCAACTAAATTGTTGAGAGCATTATCACATGGTGACTGAGCCTGATTGTAACGGGAGCATAGAGGTGCCGATCCTGTCTTACCTGCGTTGGTGTAGAAGTGGGTTTCCAGTGGTGGAGTCAGCTGTGTGCAGTGGTGGCTGTGGGTTCTTTTATGTGCGACCGTAGTAATAGCTGCGCCCACTTCCTGTATGGGAGTGGAATGCAGTGAGGCTAATGGAACGCACGTCCACGTGCCGCGCCCCTGAAGGTAATACCGATCATTGAATACAAAAAAATTTCTCATACTACTGTATGGGGGTCCCTATATTTAATATGATATCCAAGCCACAGCATCCACCGTTACTTCACCACACCCATTCAGTGACAGCTCACCAAGTCAACCAGAGGAGTGGTGTAAGGAATTACACGTAGGCACTGACTCCACACCTTCACATCACAAGAAGCGGGTCCACAGGGTAGTGCAAGAATACGAGCAAGTCTTCAGCAAACATCCGCTAGACTTTGGGAGAATAAAAGGGGTCCATATTCATGGTTTAAGAACTTGGGTTCTAACGTGCCCAGAGTATGCTCCACTCTATGCTCCCTTTACAATCAGGCTCAGTCACCATGTGATAACGCTCTCAACTCTTTAGTTGCAGGCTTCCTTTTGCTTCACCTCCACTGGCTGTGCTGCCATTTCCTCTCACCCCCAGAAGGTATACTTTATTACACTATTTTCCTCTTTCCCTGTTCCCCCTTTTCCCATAACCTACCTTTATTTACAATTGTGGGGTATCTATATGATATTTACATCATAGTTTTATTCATTAGTGCGGAAGGGAAGAGTGCCCGTGAGAGTGTTAAACTGCGGAGAGCAGGAGGTTAAGCTGCCCCGACTTGCCACCATTGATAAGCTGTTCACAGTAGATACACATGCTATCCAAGTAGCAGCATCCACTATTACTGCACCCCATCCAGTCAGTGACTGCTCACCAAGTAAGCCAGAGGAGTGGTGTAAGGAATTACACGTAGGCACTGACTCCACACCTTCACATCACAAGAAGCGGGTCCACAGGGTAGTGCAAGAATACGAGCGAGCAAGTCTTCAGCAAACATCCGCTAGATTTTGGGGGAATAAAAGGGGTCCAACACTACATCCCCACAGGTGCACACCCACCCATCAAAGAGAGCTATAAGCCAATACCACCTTCACATTACCAGTGTACCAAGGACATGTTGAGCAACATGAAGGCGGCTGGGGTTATCCGTGACAGTTGTAGCCTTTGGGCAGCTCCGTTGGTCCTGTTAAAGAAGAAGGACGGCACCACTCCCCCGTATTGAGGAATCGCTAGCTGCATTGAGAACTGCAAATTATTTTTCTACCCTTGATCTCACTAGTCACTATTGGCTAGTGTCCGTTGCTGAGGCAGACCGGGGGAAGACCGCCTTTGCCACCCCTATGGCGCTGGAGGTCGGCAGACTGTTGTTCAAAAGCAGTGTCTGACGAACAAATTTGCTTCATCCTGAGGAACTGGCCAGTCGGTAAGGCCCGGATGGTGGAGGGAGTATGAGCAGAAGAAGCATGCAGCAGTGCGTTGACTGATGTTTCCTTCCTATGGACGTCGGTCTGAACAATTCGCTCAGAACCGAATGAAATTTTAATATCCAGGAAGTCAACGCAACTGCTGCTATGCTTATGCGTCAATCTGATGTTAAAGGTGTTGTTATTAAGTTCCTCCATAAATGTCTCGAGCTGCTCCACAGTGCCCTGCCAAAAAATCAAAATATCATCAATATACCTTAGCCAGCACTGCACATGGGCGCCAGCCCCTGCACCTCTGTCACCAAAAACCAACCAATCCCAGTACCTCTGCCTTCTATCTAGGTGCCTTGAGTTATGTCCTGTAAACTGTCACAGCGACCCAGACACACATGTGTAGTAGGGGAATATCCCTGCTGAGATGCCAGTGCTAGAGCACTCGTTTGCTGTGGAGTTGAACGCTATGTGAGCAGTTCTTACCTTCAATGAGCAGAAGTCTCTTTTTTCAGATTTCAATATCTCTGTGGGTATCTGGCAGAAATATGGAATACTCTTTACTGCTAAGACCCTGTACACCACTCCCACTAAAGGGGGCTTTACACGCTGCGACATCGCTAATGCGGAGTCGTTGGGGTCACGGAATTTGTGACGCACATCCGGCCGCATTAGCGATGTTGCTGCGTGTGACACCGATGAGCGATTTTGCATCGTTGCAAAAACGTGCAAAATCGCTCATCGGTGACATGGGTCTCCATTCTCGATTATCGTTACTGCAGCAGTAACGATGTAGTTCGTCGCTCCTGCGGCAGCACACATCACTCCGTGTGACACCGCAGAAACGAGGAACCTCTCCTTACCTGCCTCCCAGCCGCTATGAGGAAGGAAGGAGGTGGGCGGGATGTTCCGGCCACTCATCTCCGCCCCTCCGCTGCTATTGGGCGGTCGCTCAGTGACGTCGCTGTGACGCCGCACGGACCGCCCCCTTAGAAAGGAGGCGGTTCGCCGGTCACAGCGACGTCGCCGGGCAGGTAAGTATGTGTGACGGGTCTGGTCGGTGTTGTGCGGCATGGGCAGCGATTTGCCCGTGTCGCGCAACAGATGGGGCGGGTACCCACACTAGCGATATCGGGACCGATATCGCAGTGTGTAAAGTAGCCTTTAGTCACATGACCAAGACTGTATCTGTGTCCCTACAACACACTTGAGACAAATGTGTGTGTGAGCCTGCATTGTGGGGTATATATAATATATTATAGAGCTGGGAAGAATCATTCTAAGCAGTGAGCTGTTCCAGTATTTGTAGGAAAATACCCAGTAGAAGCATCAAACACAGCACCAATACCTCCCATCAGTATCCCACCACAGTGCCATGTAACCCATGCCCTACACTCCCATCTACACCAATACTATACAGGCACAAACTAGTATATCTGACTAAAAGCCCCCAAAATATGAAGAACGGCCTATAGTTGAGTGTGGATATAAAATCTATGTGAGCAGAGCTAGAATAGAAATCACTGATCGCATTGAAGTCATTCTGACCATAAATCACCATGATATCAAGGTGAGGAGTTGTGTGTTACTGCTGGGAGGAAAGGGTTAACAGTGGAATATTAAGGTGCATTTCTGTGTGCAGTGTTACTAGTCAATGTAACAATTCAATATGAGCTGCTCTTGGTGCCGGGGGAGGGAGATGCTCTCCTGAGCAAGATAGATGGGGAATTAACATGATATCTATATAGTGTAAGGCAGGGGGTCTCAAACTCGGCTGGGTGTATGGGCCGCACAGAGGAAAAAAATAATTTGGGGGGCTGCATTCTTTGCAGGACAAAGTGACATTTTTATTGGTACCATATATATATATTTTTTTCACACACCTTTGGATGACTGATTTTCAACATTTTTCACTTGTTTATTATAACAAATGTGCACATTCTTTGGTTAAATCTAAAAAAAAAAAATTTGATGTTAAAAAAAAGTCATGCCTTATTTTGTTTTTTTTTACATTTTATCCCTTTCTTTTAACTAATAGTGTTACAATTATGACGCTAGCGTTTTGTGAAGGGAATGCTTTGCCTACTTCCGTGACTATGGCCTTCCGGAACTGCTGCATTTTGGCTGACCTCTCCGCCTCGGGAATAAGAGACATAAAGTTCTCCTTGTAGCGTGGGTCTAACAGTGTTACCAACCAGTAATGATTGTCGGCCAAGATGTTCTTAACGCGAGGGTCACGAGACAGGCAGCTTACCACAAAGTCATCCATGTGCGCCAGACTCTTAACAGCCATCACTTCAGGATCCAGACCAACACGATGACTGAACATGCTGTCCTCCTCCTTCTCCTCCTCCTCCTCCTCCTCCACATCATCTACCCTGTCCTCTGGCCAGCCACGCTGAACTGAGCATATGACTGGTATGCATGTCATATCCTCAATTTGGCCGGAGAGTTGCTCCATGTCTTCATCCTCCTCCTCGTCATAGTCCTCCACTGCACGTTGTGATGAGACGAGGCTGGGCTGTGTGTTATCACCCACACCCACTACTGTTTCTTGCTCCAACTCATCGTGTTCCGCCTGCAATGCATCATGTTTGGTTTTGAGCAGAGACCGTTTTAGAAGGCAGAGAAGCGGTATGGTGACGCTAATAATGGCGTCATCGCCGCTCACCATCTTGGTGGAGTCCTCAAAGTTTTGGAGGATGGTACATAGGTCGGACATCCATCTCCACTCCTCAGGTGTTATGTGTGGAGTTTGACCCATTTCCCGACGGCTTAGGTGATGCAGGTACTCAACAACTGCCCTCTTCTGCTCACATATCCTGATCAACATGTGCAGAGTTGAATTCCAACGCGTGGGGACATCACACACCAGTCTGTGAGCCGGAAGATGCAAACGACGCTGAAAGCCGGCAAGGCCGGCTGAAGCAGTAGGTGACTTTCGAAAATGTGCAGACAGGCAGCGAACTTTTACCAGCAGATCAGACAGCTCTGGGTATGACTTTAGAAACCGCTGAACCACGAGGTTGAGCACATGGGCCATGCATGGAACATGTGTCAGCTGGCCTCGCCTCAAAGCCGCCACCAGGTTCCGGCCATTGTCACACACAACCTTTCCTGGCTTTAGGTTCAGAGGTGTGAGCCAGTGATCTGCATGCTGTTTTAGAGCTGTCCACACCTCTTCTGCATTGTGGGGTTTGTCACCTATGCAGATTAGCTGCAGCACAGTCTGTTGCCGCTTCGCCGAGGCAGTGCTGCAGTGCTTCCAGCTTGGGACTGGTGTGGAGGGTAAAGTGGATGAGGATGCGCAGGAGGAGGAGGAGGCTGAAGAGCATGACATTCCGGAGCTGTAGAGTGTGGGTGAAACCCTGACTGAGGTAGGGCCTGCAAACCTTGGTGTGGGAAGGACTTGTTCCGTTCCTCGCTCAAACTGGGTCCCAGCTGGGCTGGGCTGGGTCCCTACCCGGCTGGGTAGGGCGTTGTGGGGGGTTTGTCTATCTCCGTTTGAGGTGAGTTTGTTTAAGTTAGCCTTTTCTTTGGCGTTTTTTGGAGCCCTGCGGGTTGGGGAGTTGGTATCGCCCAGTAAGGCGTTCCCCGGGGGCTTGGATTGGGGTGACATTATGTCAGTGGAAAACGGAGTTGAATTTTGGATTAGGAAATCGAAAACTGATCAGAGAGGTGTGGGTAGACTAGTCCGTTTGGGGATGGTTGTGGCATCTGATATGTGCCCGTTCAAGTGTCTCGGGAATTTTCAACAGATCCGTCCGAAGGTGGATGGCCCCTTATTATGTCATGAGGATGGGTCCTTTTTATCGAGATACCAATTTGTGAGTGTTTTTAGGGCATGTTTGAAGTCGTTGGGGTTAGATCCGAAGTCTTTCGGATTGGGGCAGCGACGGAGGCCTCTATATGCGGCCTACCGGAGGAGACAGTTAAGCAGATTGGTAGGTGGAAGTCGCAGCGCTTTAAGTCGTATGTACGTCCCCAGGTGGTTGTTGGCAATTGAGGGGAAAAGGGGGGGGTATTAGGGTAGCAATGGGGGGGGTGAGAGTGTGTGTTTTTTGTAAATTTGGTTTGGTGAGGCAATAAAATGGTGTCGTCTGTACATTTTGTATTGCAGAAGCACCCCCTCTTCCTTCCCTGGTCTGGATCCTTGGCCACTCTTATGTGTATTGGGGAGCCCGACGAGCGGACGCGAGATGGAACGGGAGACAGCTAGGTTTTGAGAAGGACCTGGCTCTCGTGCGATGGCTCGGTGTTCGGGGGTTAGGGTGGAACAGGGTGTTGCAGGAGGTGCATAGATACGCCCGGTTGGACAGACCTCCTGACATGTTAGTGTTGCATGCCGGGGGGAATGATTTGGGTGGGCGTCCTTTTCGAATCTTGATAAAGGACATCAAACATGATTTGTTACGGTTATGGGTGTCGTTTCCAGGTCTAACGATAGTCTGGTCGGAGATAGTAGCGAGAAAGAGTTGGCAGAAAGCGCGGTCAGTTGACAGGTTGAACAAGGCGCGGGCGAAGGTTAATAGGGCGATCTCGAAGTTTGTTAGTCGGAACGGGGGTATAGCAATACGGCATGTTGAGTTGGAAAGGACGGAAGAGGAATTTTGGTTGGCTGACGGGGTACACCTTAATGCGGTGGGAACTGACTTATGGGCTCTTGGCTTGCAGGGAGGTATTGAGAGGGCCCTTTGGTTGCGGGGGGTCTCAGGCACTTGAAGGGTTTCAAGGTGCCTTCGTTGTGGTGTTGTTTATTGGTGGGTCCTTGAAGTTGGTTTAAAATTGGTTCGGGGATTCATCCGGGTATGGATCCCCTCATTGGCAGAATTGATGGTCCCCTGGTGATTTTGGGGGGGAACCCCGACGGGGTATGTCGGGGCCCCTGGGGGTGTGGTTGGGGTTGACGGAGGATTAACCCTTACCATTTGGTGCTCCTGAGCCAGTGTGGGTAACGGCTGGGAGCAAGTTGAGGTTTTTTATTGCTCGGTTATGGGAATCACCAGGGTTTTGGTAGCTTCAAGGACCTTACCACATTGCAAATTTTATTGGTTATGTATTCTTGTTAATAAAATGGCTGCTATGGCCAAAATTATCCAAAGATAAATTTGTGTCTGTGTAATTACTTTTAAATAAGAAATGGGAATGGAGGTGTGGGGTATGAAAGGAAGACCGGAGTCAACAATTCCAGGGTCAAGCATGTTTATTTGCCTAAGCTTCGTTCCAGGGTAGAAAGGGTAAGAGTGCCTTTCAGAATTCGAAGTGGTCGGACTGTACGGGCCACCAAGAACTGCAGGAGAGCTTGAACATCTTCCCATGGATTTGCGACATCCTCCCTCATCAGTTACGTAGGTAAGCAGGTTCTCAGCATTGCAGCCCATTTGTTATCTTAAGTTAGTTAAGCGGGGTTAACTAACCTGTCAGTTCAGCCTCAGGTCTAAAGCAGAGGCCTGGACTCCACTCCTTACTCCTCACTCCACAACTCTCCTTAAAAACAACTGACTCCTTTTTCCTGCCCCGGGGTCTCCAGACCCTTAGGTGGGCGTTTCCTTCCGTCTGGTCCTGCCCACTGGTGTGCCTGTCTTTCCCTGGGGGAGGTGACTAGGGTTTTCTGGTTGGCTTTGTGTGACTTAGGTGAGGGAAGTTGTTATGCGGGGGCCTATGTGTGACTACCTGCAGTGTCAGGGCGTCACATATGTATGTGTGTATGTCTGCTAAAGGAATCCGCACCGTCATATTTACAAACACAAAATGTTGACTCTATGCACAGAAGAGAGTCATTCTATTTACATGATTTGTGTTTTTTTACCTTTTAAAACTATCATTAAATGTTAAGTTTTAGTTAGGGATTTATGCTTCTGTCTGTCTCTCTCCCAGTCTCTGTCATCTGTCTGTCTCTGTGTGTCTCTATCTCTATCCATGTCTGTCTGTCTCTCTATCTCTGTCTGTCTCTCTGTGTCTGTCTGTCTCTCTCTCTCTTTGTGGCTGTCTGTTTCTATGTCTGTCTGTCTCTTTTCCAGGCCTGTCTCTTTTCCAGGTCTGTCTCTTTTCCAGGTCTGTCTCTTTCCCTGTCTGTCTGTCTCTTCCCCTGTCTGTCTCTTCCCCTGTCTGTCTCTTCCCCTGTCTGTCTCTGTATTTCTTTGTCTGTCTCTGTCTTTCTCTTCCCCTGTCTGTCTCTTTCCCTGTCTCTCTCTGCCTGTCTCTCTTTGTCTCTCTCTGTCTGACTCATTCCCCGTTTGTCTCTTTCCCTGTCTATCTCTGTATTTCTTTGTCTGTGTCTATCTGTCTGTCTCTCTCTGTCTGTCTCTTCCCCTGTCTGTCTCTTTCCCTGTCGGTCTGCCTTTTCTCCTGCCTGTCTCTGTATGTTTGTCTCTGTCTGTTTCCCTATCTGCCTCTGTCTCTTTCTCTGTCTCTGTCTGTCTGCCTTTTTTCCCTGTCTATCTCTGTCTGTCTCTTTCCCTGTCTGCCTCTGTCTGTTTGTCTCTGTCTCTTTCCCTGTCTGTCTATGCCTATCTGTCTCTGTCTGTTTGTCTCTCAGTCTGTGTCTGTCTCTCTCTATCTGTCTCCCCACTGACATCATATTATCTCACACATAAGCTTCTTATACTATGAATGTCCTTTGTTCCTATAGCAACCAATCACAGCTGCTATTAATAACTTGCAGCTCCCACCTCCATTCAGTTTAATGGAGGCAGGTTTTTTGGAGAGTAACTGTAAAGCGCGGGGTTAAATATTCCTGTTAAAACATAGTCTACGACGTTCCCTGAGTCACATGAGGTGTCTGCAAAATTTTGTGTTTGTAAATATGACGGTGCGGATTCCTTTAGCAGACATACACACATACATATGTGACGCCCTGACACTGCAGGTAGTCACACATAGGCCCCCGCATAACAACTTCCCTCACCTAAGTCACACAAAGCCAACCAGAAAATCCTAGTCACCTCCCCCAGGGAAAGACAGGCACACCAGTGGGCAGGACCAGACGGAAGGAAACGCCCACCTAGGGGTCTGGAGACCCCGGGGCAGGAAAAAGGAGTCAGTTGTTTTTAAGGAGAGTTGTGGAGTGAGGAGTAAGGAGTGGAGTCCAGGCCTCTGCTTTAGACCTGAGGCTGAACTGACAGGTTAGTTAACCCCGCTTAACTAACTTAAGACAACAAATGGGCTGCAATGCTGAGAACCTGCTTACCTACGTAACTGATGAGGGAGGATGTCGCAAATCCATGGGAAGATGTTCAAGCTCTCCTGCAGTTCTTGGTGGTCCGTACAGTCCGACCACTTCGAATTCTGAAAGGCACTCTTACCCTTTCTACCCTGGAACGAAGCTTACGCAAATAAACATGCTTGACCCTGGAATTGTTGACTCCGGTCTTCCTTTCATACCCCACACCTCCATTCCCATTTCTTATTTAAAAGTAATTACACAGACACAAATTTATCTTTGGATAATTTTGGCCATAGCAGCCATTTTATTAACAAGAATACATAACCAATAAAATTTGCAATGTGGTAAGGTCCTTGAAGCTACCAAAACCCTGGTGATTCCCATAACCGAGCAATAAAAAACCTCAACTTGCTCCCAGCCGTTACCCACACTGGCTCAGGAGCACCAAATGGTAAGGGTTAATCCTCCGTCAACCCCAACCACACCCCCAGGGGCCCCGACATACCCCGTCGGGGTTCCCCCCCAAAATCACCAGGGGACCATCAATTCTGCCAATGAGGGGATCCATACCCGGATGAATCCCCGAACCAATTTTAAACCAACTTCAAGGACCCACCAATAAACAACACCACAACGAAGGCACCTTGAAACCCTTCAAGTGCCTGAGACCCCCCGCAACCAAAGGGCCCTCTCAATACCTCCCTGCAAGCCAAGAGCCCATAAGTCAGTTCCCACCGCATTAAGGTGTACTCCGTCAGCCAACCAAAATTCCTCTTCCGTCCTTTCCAACTCAACATGCCGTATTGCTATACCCCCGTTCCGACTAACAAACTTCGAGATCGCCCTATTAACCTTCGCCCGCGCCTTGTTCAACCTGTCAACTGACCGCGCTTTCTGCCAACTCTTTCTCGCTACTATCTCCGACCAGACTATCGTTAGACCTGGAAACGACACCCATAACCGTAACAAATCATGTTTGATGTCCTTTATCAAGATTCGAAAAGGACGCCCACCCAAATCATTCCCCCCGGCATGCAACACTAACATGTCAGGAGGTCTGTCCAACCGGGCGTATCTATGCACCTCCTGCAACACCCTGTTCCACCCTAAAACACCCTGTTCCACCCTAACCCCCGAACACCGAGCCATCGCACGAGAGCCAGGTCCTTCTCAAAACCTAGCTGTCTCCCGTTCCATCTCGCGTCCGCTCGTCGGGCTCCCCAATACACATAAGAGTGGCCAAGGATCCAGACCAGGGAAGGAAGGGGGGGTGCTTCTGCAATACAAAATGTACAGACGACACCATTTTATTGCCTCACCAAACCAAATTGACAAAAAACACACACTCTCCCCCCCCCCATTGCTACCCTAATACCCCCCCCCTTTTCCCCTCAATTGCCAACAACCACCTGGGGACGTACATACGACTTAAAGCGCTGCGACTTCCACCTACCAATCTGCTTAACTGTCTCCTCCGGTAGGCCGCATATAGAGGCCTCCGTCGCTGCCCCAATCCGAAAGACTTCGGATCTAACCCCAACGACTTCAAACATGCCCTAAAAACACTCACAAATTGGTATCTCGATAAAAAGGACCCATCCTCGTGACATAATAAGGGGCCATCCACCTTCGGACGGATCTGTTGAAAATTCCCGAGACACTTGAACGGGCACATATCAGATGCCACAACCATCCCCAAACGGACTAGTCTACCCACACCTCTCTGATCAGTTTTCGATTTCCTAATCCAAAATTCAACTCCGTTTTCCACTGACAATGTCACCCCAATCCAAGCCCCCGGGGAACGCCTTACTGGGCGATACCAACTCCCCAACCCGCAGGGCTCCAAAAAACGCCAAAGAAAAGGCTAACTTAAACAAACTCACCTCAAACGGAGATAGACAAACCCCCCACAACGCCCTACCCAGCCCAGCCCAGCTGGGACCCAGTTTGAGCGAGGAACGGAACAAGTCCTTCCCACACCAAGGTTTGCAGGCCCTACCTCAGTCAGGGTTTCACCCACACTCTACAGCTCCGGAATGTCATGCTCTTCAGCCTCCTCCTCCTCCTGCGCATCCTCATCCACTTTACCCTCCACACCAGTCCCAAGCTGGAAGCACTGCAGCACTGCCTCGGCGAAGCGGCAACAGGCTGTGCTGCAGCTAATCTGCATAAGTGACAAATCCCACAATGCAGAAGAGGTGTGGACAGCTCTAAAACAGCATGCAGATCACTGGCTCACACCTCTGAACCTAAAGCCAGGAAAGGTTGTGTGTGACAATGGCCGGAACCTAGTGGCGGCTTTGAGGCGAGGCCAGCTGACACATGTTCCATGCTTGGCCCATGTGCTCAACCTCGTGGTTCAGCGGTTTCTAAAGTCATACCCAGAGCTGTCTCATCTGCTGGTAAAAGTTCGCCGCCTGTCTGCACATTTTCGAAAGTCACCTACTGCTTCAGCCGGCCTTGCCGGCTTTCAGCGTCATTTGCATCTTCCGGCTCACAGACTGGTGTGTGATGTCCCCACGCGTTGGAATTCAACTCTGCACATGTTGATCAGGATATGTGAGCAGAAGAGGGCAGTTGTTGAGTACCTGCATCACCTAAGCCGTCGGGAAATGGGTCAAACTCCACACATAACACCTGAGGAGTGGAGATGGATGTCCGACCTATGTACCATCCTCCAAAACTTTGAGGACTCCACCAAGATGGTGAGCGGCGATGACGCCATTATTAGCGTCACCATACCGCTTCTCTGCCTTCTAAAACGGTCTCTGCTCAAAACCAAACATGATGCATTGCAGGCGGAACACGATGAGTTGGAGCAAGAAACAGTAGTGGGTGTGGGTGATAACACATAGCCCAGCCTCGTCTCATCACAACGTGCAGTGGAGGACTATGACGAGGAGGAAGATGAAGACATGGAGCAACTCTCCGGCCAAATTGAGGATATGACATGCATACCAGTCATATGCTCAGTTCAGCGTGGCTGGCCAGAGGACAGGGTAGATGAGGAGGAGGAGGAGAAGGAGGAGGACAGCATGTTCAGTCATCGTGTTGGTCTGGATACTGAAGTGATGGCTGTTAAGAGTCTGGCGCACATGGATGACTTTATGGTAAGCTGCCTGTCTCGTGACCCTCGCGTTAAGAACATCTTGGCCGACAATCATTACTGGTTGGTAACACTGTTAGACCCACGCTACAAGGAGAACTTTATGTCTCTTATTCCCGAGGCGGAGAGGTCAGCCAAAATGCAGCAGTTCCGGAAGGCCATAGTCACGGAAGTAGGCAAAGCATTCCCTTCACAAAACGCTAGCGTCATAATTGTAACACTATTAGTTAAAAGAAAGGGATAAAATGTAAAAAAAAACAAAATAAGGCATGACTTTTTTTTAACATCACATTTATTTTTTTTAGATTTAACCAAAGAATGTGCACATTTGTTATAATAAACAAGTGAAAAATGTTGAAAATCAGTCATCCAAAGGTGTGTGAAAAAAATATATACATATATGGTACCAATAAAAATGTCACTTTGTCTTGCAAAGAATGCAGCCCCCCAAATTATTTTTTTCCTCTGTGCGGCCCATACACCCAGCCGAGTTTGAGACCCCCTGCCTTACACTATATAGATATTATGTTCATTCCCCATCTATCTTGCTCAGGAGAGCATCTCCCTCCCCCGGCACCAAGAGCAGCTCATACTGAATTGTTACATTGACTAGTAACACTGCACACAGAAATGCACCTTAATATTCCACTGTTAACCCTTTCCTCCCAGCAGTAACACACAACTCCTCACCTTGATATCATGGTGATTTATGGTCAGAATGACTTCAATGCGATCAGTGATTTCTATTCTAGCTCTGCTCACATAGATTTTATATCCACACTCAACTATAGGCCGTTCTTCATATTTTGGGGGCTTTTAGTCAGATATACTAGTTTGTGCCTGTATAGTATTGGTGTAGATGGGAGTGTAGGGCATGGGTTACATGGCACTGTGGTGGGATACTGATGGGAGGTATTGGTGCTGTGTTTGATGCTTCTACTGGGTATTTTCCTACAAATACTGGAACAGCTCACTGCTTAGAATGATCCTTCCCAGCTCTATAATATATTATATATACCCCACAATGCAGGCTCACACACACATTTGTCTCAAGTGTGTTGTAGGGACACAGATACAGTCTTGGTCATGTGACTAAAGGCTACTTTACACACTGCGATATCGGTCCCGATATCGCTAGTGTGGGTACCCGCCCCCATCTGTTGCGCGACACGGGTAAATCGCTGCCCATGCCGCACAACACCGACCAGACCCGTCACACATACTTACCTGCCCGGCGACGTCGCTGTGACCGGCGAACCGCCTCCTTTCTAAGGGGGCGGTCCGTGCGGCGTCACAGCGACGTCACTGAGCGACCGCCCAATAGCAGCGGAGGGGCGGAGATGAGTGGCCGGAACATCCCGCCCACCTCCTTCCTTCCTCATAGCGGCTGGGAGGCAGGTAAGGAGAGGTTCCTCGTTTCTGCGGTGTCACACGGAGTGATGTGTGCTGCCGCAGGAGCGACGAACTACATCGTTACTGCTGCAGTAACGATAATCGAGAATGGAGACCCATGTCACCGATGAGCGATTTTGCACGTTTTTGCAACGATGCAAAATCGCTCATCGGTGTCACACGCAGCAACATCGCTAATGCGGCCGGATGTGCGTCACAAATTCCGTGACCCCAACGACTCCGCATTAGCGATGTCGCAGCGTGTAAAGCCCCCTTTAGTGGGAGTGGTGTACAGGGTCTTAGCAGTAAAGAGTATTCCATATTTTTGCCAGATACCCACAGAGATATTGAAATCTGAAAAAAGAGACTTCTGCTCATTGAAGGTAAGAACTGCTCACATAGCGTTCAACTCCACAGCAAACGAGTGCTCTAGCACTGGCATCTCAGCAGGGATATTCCCCTACTACACATGTGTGTCTGGGTCGCTGTGACAGTTTACAGGACATAACTCAGGGCACCTAGACAGAAGGCAGAGGGACTACTTTCTATTTCTGGTGTAGAGCTTAGTACAATATATATATATATACTATTACATGTGACACATGTACCTTGTATTACCATTATTCGCTGTATATGAACCCCTTTTCTCCGGGCATTATTTGTCTATAGCATTTTTCACGAACCTGAGGCAACTGAGAACCCTTCAGTGAAGGAATTCCACTAACCCTCACAATACCAACCAGGGGCCTCCCTGCAGTAACTCAGGTAGTTGTACCCATTCTCTTTCCGCATTCTATGTGTTCTTCTTTCTTCTTTTTTTTCTTTTTTCTTCTTTTTATTTCTATCATGTAGTTCAGGGGTTTATAGATATATGTCCTGCATTTCATATTTCCTTTAGTGGTGCTTCTTACCCATTCTCATATCATTTACCCTAGTATTTCATGATCCTGAGGCGACTGAGAACCCTTTAATAAAGGAATCCTTTTTCACCTGAATTGTCAAGTGATACTTACCAGTGACTATCACGTAATGTTACAGGTAGTTCCATTTTCTTCCTCTTCTTTCTCTCCTTTCTTCTTTGTCACACGGTCCATTGTGTTATAGCCCACGTGTCATGATAACACTTGTACCATCTTTTCATTTAGATTCCACCTACAATTATTTACCGATTCCAGTTCTGGAATAGGCTTTCATCATCTACTCACTAGAATTCTCAAGTGCATAAGGTACTGAGACATATACATGTTCACACCATTATAAAGAACAAAGTATAAACATTGAGGTTTTTCTCACACCCATGTTCCTGTGTTCTTTGATATGATATGTGTTCATTTCCTTCACTATATAGGATTGCAAGTTTTCCATTTGTACCTTAATGGCAATGACGCTATACAATTGAACACATATCATCCTGTTATCCATATAGGTGTGTATTTACCTGCTTGACTATTTTTGGTTGTTTGATCCAGAATGTTTCTCCAGATAGGTCATGTGGAAATTTTCTTTCCTCAGTACAAATGTTTTCACTATGGCTTTGGAAAAATTTTTTGTATGTGCCTCATGGTCATTTGACCCATTGTACTCTCAAGTAGCAATATATTGTACTGTTATGTTGTACTATGTACTAATTACGTGTTTATATGGTTTTGTAACCCTTTATGATCTTAGACAACTTTATCCTTGATAAAGACCTAAAAACAAGGTCGAAACGTTGGATGAATTATCCTTTTGCACAAATAAAGAATTTTCAGCATTCCAATAATAATAATAATAATAATTTTATTCATTTATATAGCGCTATTAATTCCATAGCACTTTACATACATTGGCAGTTCTTTTCTTACGTTATTAATCACTATAGTGTACCAGAGCTATTTCTTTTGAATTGACTCTTATTTTTTCTGAGCACCTGCTATATACACAGTGAGCCAGACATATTCAATTTTCATTCAGAAGGCAGAGGGAAGCCTTAGCAGCTGAGCATATATCTTTGCTTGTGAGCATTAGAACAGGCCGGCGATTACAGGGTAACATGAAAAATGTCCAGCTTGCATTATGACTAGAACATGACAATATCCTTTTAAGTACTAACCTATGATGTGTTCCTAAGCAGTTGATGTTATATGTTCTACATTTCATTTTCTGCATACTTTACAAGTAGTAGAATTTGCTTTGATATAGGCAACTGGATTTTCACAATGAAAAGGCAAAGGATAACGCCCGAAAAAGACGCCATACATTATGTCAGTGCCATCACTGACAAACCTGGATTGACCATGAAATACGGTATGGAGAGCTGTTGTCATCGTATTAGATAGATAAGAATGATTATATGTATTGTAGAAATGTCTCCTATCATGTTCCCTAATTTTTTATTATGTCCACATCCTGGTCCCCATCTTGGACATCATAACAAACGTGCACTTTTTTGTTTAATTTACACATTGGACCATAGGAAAAATGACACTACAGCTACAGAGGTGACCGTCTGATAGCCCAGCTCGACTATCCATCTCTACTGAAGACCCTTTCAGCTTTTTGAGAGTTGGGTGGAGGACATCATCTCTGAAAATAGGGTCCCACAGCTGCACCCCATCAGTGTGAGCAGGACTCTTAGGACTCTTAGAAGAGTCAATGCTCTGAGACCATGGGGGGCGCTTAGCCCCCTCTCTTCGTCACTGAGGATGATTTCATTTTTCAGGGATTAGAGAGGGTGGTCCTTGTGGTGGACTGCAGGTATGGAGAGCTGTTGTCATCGTATTAAATAGATAAGAATGATTATATGTATTGTAGAAATGTCTCCTATCATGTTCCCTAATTTTTTATTATGTCCACATCCTGGTCCCCATCTTGGACATCATAACAAACATGCACTTTTTTGTTTAATTTACACATTGGACCATAGGAAAAATGACACTACAGCTACAGAGGTGACCGTCTGATAGCCCAGCTCGACTATCCATCTCTACTGAAGACCCTTTCAGCTATTTGAGAGTTGGGTGGAGAACATCATCTCTGAAAATAGGGTCCCACAGCTGCACCCCATCAGTGTGAGCAGGACTCTTAGGACTCTTAGAAAAGTCAATGCTCTGAGACCATGGGGGGCGCTTAGCCCCCTCTCTTCGT
This sequence comes from Anomaloglossus baeobatrachus, assembly GCF_048569485.1. NCBI lineage: Eukaryota > Metazoa > Chordata > Amphibia > Anura > Aromobatidae > Anomaloglossus > Anomaloglossus baeobatrachus. The sequence continues at coordinate 65,515 of NW_027441979.1, read as the reverse complement.
CACTGAGGATGATTTCACTTTTCAGGGAATAGAGAGGGTGGTCCTTGTGGTGGACTGCAGGTATTAGATAGATAAGAATGATTATATGTATTGTAGAAATGTCTCCTATCATGTTCCCTATTTTTTTATTATGTCCACATCCTGGTCCCCATCTTGGACATCATAACAAACGTGCACTTTTTTGTTTAATTTACACATTGGACCATAGGAAAAATGACACTACAGCTACAGAGGTGACCGTCTGATAGCCCAGCTCGACTATCCATCTCTACTGAAGACCCTTTCAGCTTTTTGAGAGTTGGGTGGAGGACATCATCTCTGAAAATAGGGTCCCACAGCTGCACCCCATCAGTGTAAGCAGGAATCTTAGGACTCTTAGAAGAGTCAATGCTCTGAGACCATGGGGGGCGCTTAGCCCCCTCTCTTCGTCACTGAGGATGATTTCATTTTTCAGGGATTAGAGAGAGTGGTCCTTGTGGTGGACTGCAGGTATGGAGAGCTGTTGTGATCGTATTAGATAGATAAGAATGATTATATGTATTGTAGAAATGTCTCCTATCATGTTCCCTAATTTTTTATTATGTCCACATCCTGGTCCCCATCTTGGACATCATAACAAACGTGCACTTTTTTGTTTAATTTACACATTGGACCATAGGAAAAATGACACTACAGCTACAGAGGTGACCGTCTGATAGCCCAGCTCGACTATCCATCTCTACTGAAGACCCTTTCAGCTTTTTGAGAGTTGGGTGGAGGACATCATCTCTGAAAATAGGGTCCCACAGCTGCACCCCATCAGTGTAAGCAGGACTCTTAGGACTCTTAGAAGAGTCAATGCTCTAAAACCATGGGGGGCGCTTAGCCCCCTCTCTTCGTCCCTGAGGATGATTTCATTTTTCAGGGATTAGAGGGGGTGGTCCTTGTGGTGGACTGCAGGTATGGAGAGCTGTTGTCATCGTATTAGATAGATAAGAATGATTATATGTATTGTAGAAATGTCTCCTATCATGTTCCCTAATTTCTTATTATGTCCACATCCTGGTCCCCATCTTGGACATCATAACAAACGTGCACTTTTTTGTTTAATTTACACATTGGACCATAGGAAAAATGACACTACAGCTACAGAGGTGACCGTCTGATAGCCCAGCTCGACTATCCATCTCTACTGAAGACCCTTTCAGCTTTTTGAGAGTTGGGTGGAGGACATCATCTCTGAAAATAGGGTCCCACAGCTTCACCCCATCAGTGTGAGCAGGACTCTAAGGACTCTTAGAAGAGTCAATGCTCTGGTACCATGGGGGGCGCTTGGCCCCCTCTCTTCGTCACTGAGGATGATTTCATTTTTCAGGGATTAGAGAGGGTGGTCCTTGTGGTGGACTGCAGGTATGGAGAGCTGTTGTCATCGTATTAGATAGATAAGAATGATTATATGTATTGTAGAAATGTCTCCTATCATGTTCCCTAATTTTTTATTATGTCCACATCCTGGTCCCCATCTTGGACATCATAACAAACGTGCACTTTTTTGTTTAATTTACACATTGGACCATAGGAAAAATGACACTACAGCTACAGAGGTGACCGTCTGATAGCCCAGCTCGACTATCCATCTCTACTGAAGACCCTTTCAGCTTTTTGAGAGTTGGGTGGAGGACATCATCTCTGAAAATAGGGTCCCACAGCTGCACCCCATCAGTGTGAGCAGGACTCTTAGGACTCTTAGAAGAGTTAATGCTCTGAGACCATGGGGGCGCTTAGCCCCCTCTCTTCGTCACTGAGGATGATTTCATTTTTCAGGGATTAGAGAGGGTGGTCCTTGTGGTGGACTGCAGGTATGGAGAGCTGTTGTCATCGTATTAGATACATAAGAATGATTATATGTATTGTAGAAATGTCTCCTATCATGTTCCCTAATTTTTTATTATGTCCACATCCTGGTCCCCATCTTGGACATCATAACAAACGTGCACTTTTTTGTTTAATTTACACATTGGACCATAGGAAAAATGACACTACAGCTACAGAGGTGACCGTCTGATAGCCCAGCTCGACTATCCATCTCTACTGAAGACCCTTTCAGCTTTTTGAGAGTTGGGTGGAGGACATCATCTCTGAAAATAGGGTCCCACAGCTGCACCCCATCAGTGTGAGCAGGACTCTTAGGACTCTTAGAAGAGTCAATGCTCTGAGACCATTGGGGGCACTTAGCCCCCTCTCTTCATCACTGAGGATGATTTCATTTTTCAGGGATTAGAGAGGGTGGTCCTTGTGGTGGACTGCAGATATGGAGAGCTGGTATCATCGTATTAGATAGATAAGAATGATTATATGTATTGTAGAAATGTCTCCTATCATGTTCCCTAATTTTTTATTATGTCCACATCCTGGTCCCCATCTTGGACATCATAACAAACGTGCACTTTTTTGTTTAATTTACACATTGGACCATAGGAAAAATGACACTACAGCTACAGAGGTGACCGTCTGATAGCCCAGCTCGACTATCCATCTCTACTGAAGACCCTTTCAGCTTTTTGAGAGTTGGGTGGAGAACATCATCTCTGAAAATAGGGTCCCACAGCTGCACCCCATCACTGTGAGCAGGACTCTTAGGACTCTTAGAAGAGTTAATGCTCTGAGACCATGGGGGCGCTTAGCCCCCTCTCTTCGTCACTGAGGATGATTTCATTTTTCAGGGATTAGAGAGGGTGGTCCTTGTGGTGGACTGCAGGAATGGAGAGCTGTTGTCATCGTATTAGATACATAAGAATGATTATATGTATTGTAGAAATGTCTCCTATCATGTTCCCTAATTTTTTATTATGTCCACATCCTGGTCCCCATCTTGGACATCATAACAAACGTGCACTTTTTTGTTTAATTTACACATTGGACCATAGGAAAAATGACACTACAGCTACAGAGGTGACCGTCTGATAGCCCAGCTCGACTATCCATCTCTACTGAAGACCCTTTCAGCTTTTTGAGAGTTGGGTGGAGGACATCATCTCTGAAAATAGGGTCCCACAGCTGCACCCCATCAGTGTGAGCAGGACTCTTAGGACTCTTAGAAGAGTCAATGCTCTGAGACCATTGGGGGCACTTAGCCCCCTCTCTTCATCACTGAGGATGATTTCATTTTTCAGGGATTAGAGAGGGTGGTCCTTGTGGTGGACTGCAGATATGGAGAGCTGTTATCATCGTATTAGATAGATAAGAATGATTATATGTATTGTAGAAATGTCTCCTATCATGTTCCCTAATTTTTTATTATGTCCACATCCTGGTCCCCATCTTGGACATCATAACAAACGTGCACTTTTTTGTTTAATTTACACATTGGACCATAGGAAAAATGACACTACAGCTACAGAGGTGACCGTCTGATAGCCCAGCTCGACTATCCATCTCTACTGAAGACCCTTTCAGCTTTTTGAGAGTTGGGTGGAGAACATCATCTCTGAAAATAGGGTCCCACAGCTGCACCCCATCACTGTGAGCAGGACTCTTAGGACTCTTAGAAGAGTCAATGCTCTGAGACCATGGGGGGCGCTTAGCCCCCTCTCTTCGTCACTGAGGATGATTTCACTTTTCAGGGAATAGAGAGGGTGGTCCTTGTGGTGGACTGCAGGTATGGAGAGCTGTTGTCATCGTATTAGATAGATAAGAATGATTATATGTATTGTAGAAATGTCTCCTATCATGTTCCCTATTTTTTTATTATGTCCACATCCTGGTCCCCATCTTGGAAATCATAACAAACGTGCACTTTTTTGTTTAATTTACACATTGGACCATAGGAAAAATGACACTACAGCTACAGAGGTGACCGTCTGATAGCCCAGCTCGACTATCCATCTCTACTGAAGACCCTTTCAGCTTTTTGAGAGTTGGGTGGAGGACATCATCTCTGAAAATAGGGTCCCACAGCTGCACCCCATCAGTGTGAGCAGGAATCTTAGGACTCTTAGAAGAGTCAATGCTCTGAGACCATGGGGGGTGCTTAGCCCCCTCTCTTCGTCACTGAGGATGATTTCATTTTTCAGGGATTAGAGAGAGTGGTCCTTGTGGTGGACTGCAGGTATGGAGAGCTGTTGTGATCGTATTAGATAGATAAGAATGATTATATGTATTGTAGAAATGTCTCCTATCATGTTCCCTAATTTTTTATTATGTCCACATCCTGGTCCCCATCTTGAACATCATAACAAACGTGCACTTTTTTGTTTAATTTACACATTGGACCATAGGAAAAATGACACTACAGCTACAGAGGTGACCGTCTGATAGCCCAGCTCGACTATCCATCTCTACTGAAGACCCTTTCAGCTTTTTGAGAGTTGGGTGGAGGACATCATCTCTGAAAATAGGGTCCCACAGCTGCACCCCATCAGTGTAAGCAGGACTCTTAGGACTCTTAGAAGAGTCAATGCTCTAAAACCATGGGGGGCGCTTAGCCCCCTCTCTTCGTCCCTGAGGATGATTTCATTTTTCAGGGATTAGAGAGGGTGGTCCTTGTGGTTAACTGCAGGTATGGAGAGCTGTTGTCATCGTATTAGATAGATAAGAATGATTATATGTATTGTAGAAATGTCTCCTATCATGTTCCCTAATTTCTTATTATGTCCACATCCTGGTCCCCATCTTGGACATCATAACAAACGTGCACTTTTTTGTTTAATTTACACATTGGACCATAGGAAAAATGACACTACAGCTACAGAGGTGACCGTCTGATAGCCCAGCTCGACTATCCATCTCTACTGAAGACCCTTTCAGCTTTTTGAGAGTTGGGTGGAGGACATCATCTCTGAAAATAGGGTCCCACAGCTGCACCCCATCAGTGTGAGCAGGACTCTTAGGACTCTTAGAAGAGTCAATGCTCTGGTACCATGGGGGGCGCTTGGCCCCCTCTCTTCGTCACTGAGGATGATTTCATTTTTCAGGGATTAGAGAGGGTGGTCCTTGTGGTGGACTGCAGGTATGGAGAGCTGTTGTCATCGTATTAGATAGATAAGAATGATTATATGTATTGTAGAAATGTCTCCTATCATGTTCCCTAATTTTTTATTATGTCCACATCCTGGTCCCCATCTTGGACATCATAACAAACGTGCACTTTTTTGTTTAATTTACACATTGGACCATAGGAAAAATGACACTACAGCTACAGAGGTGACCGTCTGATAGCCCAGCTCGACTATCCATCTCTACTGAAGACCCTTTCAGCTTTTTGAGAGTTGGGTGGAGGACATCATCTCTGAAAATAGGGTCCCACAGCTGCACCCCATCAGTGTGAGCAGGACTCTTAGGACTCTTAGAAGAGTCAATGCTCTGAGACCATTGGGGGCACTTAGCCCCCTCTCTTCATCACTGAGGATAATTTCATTTTTCAGGGATTAGAGAGGGTGGTCCTTGTGGTGGACTGCAGATATGGAGAGCTGTTATCATCGTATTAGATAGATAAGAATGATTATATGTATTGTAGAAATGTCTCCTATCATGTTCCCTAATTTTTTATTATGTCCACATCCTGGTCCCCATCTTGGACATCATAACAAACGTGCACTTTTTTGTTTAATTTACACATTGGACCATAGGAAAAATGACACTACAGCTACAGAGGTGACCGTCTGATAGCCCAGCTCGACTATCCATCTCTACTGAAGACCCTTTCAGCTTTTTGAGAGTTGGGTGGAGAACATCATCTCTGAAAATAGGGTCCCACAGCTGCACCCCATCACTGTGAGCAGGACTCTTAGGACTCTTAGAAGAGTCAATGCTCTGAGACCATGGGGGGCGCTTAGCCCCCTCTCTTCGTCACTGAGGATGATTTCACTTTTCAGGGAATAGAGAGGGTGGTCCTTGTGGTGGACTGCAGGTATGGAGAGCTGTTGTCATCGTATTAGATAGATAAGAATGATTATATGTATTGTAGAAATGTCTCCTATCATGTTCCCTATTTTTTTATTATGTCCACATCCTGGTCCCCATCTTGGAAATCATAACAAACGTGCACTTTTTTGTTTAATTTACACATTGGACCATAGGAAAAATGACACTACAGCTACAGAGGTGACCGTCTGATAGCCCAGCTCGACTATCCATCTCTACTGAAGACCCTTTCAGCTTTTTGAGAGTTGGGTGGAGGACATCATCTCTGAAAATAGGGTCCCACAGCTGCACCCCATCAGTGTGAGCAGGAATCTTAGGACTCTTAGAAGAGTCAATGCTCTGAGACCATGGGGGGTGCTTAGCCCCCTCTCTTCGTCACTGAGGATGATTTCATTTTTCAGGGATTAGAGAGAGTGGTCCTTGTGGTGGACTGCAGGTATGGAGAGCTGTTGTGATCGTATTAGATAGATAAGAATGATTATATGTATTGTAGAAATGTCTCCTATCATGTTCCCTAATTTTTTATTATGTCCACATCCTGGTCCCCATCTTGAACATCATAACAAACGTGCACTTTTTTGTTTAATTTACACATTGGACCATAGGAAAAATGACACTACAGCTACAGAGGTGACCGTCTGATAGCCCAGCTCGACTATCCATCTCTACTGAAGACCCTTTCAGCTTTTTGAGAGTTGGGTGGAGGACATCATCTCTGAAAATAGGGTCCGACAGCTGCACCCCATCAGTGTAAGCAGGACTCTTAGGACTCTTAGAAGAGTCAATGCTCTAAAACCATGGGGGGCGCTTAGCCCCCTCTCTTCGTCCCTGAGGATGATTTCATTTTTCAGGGATTAGAGAGGGTGGTCCTTGTGGTTAACTGCAGGTATGGAGAGCTGTTGTCATCGTATTAGATAGATAAGAATGATTATATGTATTGTAGAAATGTCTCCTATCATGTTCCCTAATTTCTTATTATGTCCACATCCTGGTCCCCATCTTGGACATCATAACAAACGTGCACTTTTTTGTTTAATTTACACATTGGACCATAGGAAAAATGACACTACAGCTACAGAGGTGACCGTCTGATAGCCCAGCTCGACTATCCATCTCTACTGAAGACCCTTTTAGCTTTTTGAGAGTTGGGTGGAGGACATCATCTCTGAAAATAGGGTCCCACAGCTTCACCCCATCAGTGTGAGCAGGACTCTTAGGACTCTTAGAAGAGTCAATGCTCTGGTACCATGGGGGGCGCTTGGCCCCCTCTCTTCGTCACTGAGGATGATTTCATTTTTCAGGGATTAGAGAGGGTGGTCCTTGTGGTGGACTGCAGGTATGGAGAGCTGTTGTCATCGTATTAGATAGATAAGAATGATTATATGTATTGTAGAAATGTCTCCTATCATGTTCCCTAATTTTTTATTATGTCCACATCCTGGTCCCCATCTTGGACATCATAACAAACGTGCACTTTTTTGTTTAATTTACACATTGGACCATAGGAAAAATGACACTACAGCTACAGAGGTGACCGTCTGATAGCCCAGCTCGACTATCCATCTCTACTGAAGACCCTTTCAGCTTTTTGAGAGTTGGGTGGAGGACATCATCTCTTAAAATAGGGTCCCACAGCTGCACCCCATCAGTGTAAGCAGGACTCTTAGGACTCTTAGAAGAGTCAATGCTCTAAAACCATGGGGGGCGCTTAGCCCCCTCTCTTCGTCACTGAGGATGATTTCATTTTTCAGGGATTAGAGAGGGTGGTCCTTGTGGTGGACTGCAGGTATGGAGAGCTGTTGTCATCGTATTAGATAGATAAGAATGATTATATGTATTGTAGAAATGTCTCCTATCATGTTCCCTAATTTTTTATTATGTCCACATCCTGGTCCCCATCTTGGACATCATAACAAACGTGCACTTTTTTGTTTAATTTACACATTGGACCATAGGAAAAATGACACTACAGCTACAGAGGTGACCGTCTGATAGCCCAGCTCGACTATCCATCTCTACTGAAGACCCTTTCAGCTTTTTGAGAGTTGGGTGGAGGACATCATCTCTGAAAATAGGGTCCCACAGCTGCACCCCATCAGTGTGAGCAGGAATCTTAGGACTCTTAGAAGAGTCAATGCTCTGAGACCATGGGGGGTGCTTAGCCCCCTCTCTTCGTCACTGAGGATGATTTCATTTTTCAGGGATTAGAGAGAGTGGTCCTTGTGGTGGACTGCAGGTATGGAGAGCTGTTGTGATCGTATTAGATAGATAAGAATGATTATATGTATTGTAGAAATGTCTCCTATCATGTTCCCTAATTTTTTATTATGTCCACATCCTGGTCCCCATCTTGAACATCATAACAAACGTGCACTTTTTTGTTTAATTTACACATTGGACCATAGGAAAAATGACACTACAGCTACAGAGGTGACCGTCTGATAGCCCAGCTCGACTATCCATCTCTACTGAAGACCCTTTCAGCTTTTTGAGAGTTGGGTGGAGGACATCATCTCTGAAAATAGGGTCCCACAGCTGCACCCCATCAGTGTAAGCAGGACTCTTAGGACTCTTAGAAGAGTCAATGCTCTAAAACCATGGGGGGCGCTTAGCCCCCTCTCTTCGTCCCTGAGGATGATTTCATTTTTCAGGGATTAGAGAGGGTGGTCCTTGTGGTTAACTGCAGGTATGGAGAGCTGTTGTCATCGTATTAGATAGATAAGAATGATTATATGTATTGTAGAAATGTCTCCTATCATGTTCCCTAATTTCTTATTATGTCCACATCCTGGTCCCCATCTTGGACATCATAACAAACGTGCACTTTTTTGTTTAATTTACACATTGGACCATAGGAAAAATGACACTACAGCTACAGAGGTGACCGTCTGATAGCCCAGCTCGACTATCCATCTCTACTGAAGACCCTTTCAGCTTTTTGAGAGTTGGGTGGAGGACATCATCTCTGAAAATAGGGTCCCACAGCTTCACCCCATCAGTGTGAGCAGGACTCTTAGGACTCTTAGAAGAGTCAATGCTCTGGTACCATGGGGGGCGCTTGGCCCCCTCTCTTCGTCACTGAGGATGATTTCATTTTTCAGGGATTAGAGAGGGTGGTCCTTGTGGTGGACTGCAGGTATGGAGAGCTGTTGTCATCGTATTAGATAGATAAGAATGATTATATGTATTGTAGAAATGTCTCCTATCATGTTCCCTAATTTTTTATTATGTCCACATCCTGGTCCCCATCTTGGACATCATAACAAACGTGCACTTTTTTGTTTAATTTACACATTGGACCATAGGAAAAATGACACTACAGCTACAGAGGTGACCGTCTGATAGCCCAGCTCGACTATCCATCTCTACTGAAGACCCTTTCAGCTTTTTGAGAGTTGGGTGGAGGACATCATCTCTTAAAATAGGGTCCCACAGCTGCACCCCATCAGTGTAAGCAGGACTCTTAGGACTCTTAGAAGAGTCAATGCTCTAAAACCATGGGGGGCGCTTAGCCCCCTCTCTTCGTCACTGAGGATGATTTCATTTTTCAGGGATTAGAGAGGGTGGTCCTTGTGGTGGACTGCAGGTATGGAGAGCTGTTGTCATCGTATTAGATAGATAAGAATGATTATATGTATTGTAGAAATGTCTCCTATCATGTTCCCTAATTTTTTATTATGTCCACATCCTGGTCCCCATCTTGGACATCATAACAAACGTGCACTTTTTTGTTTAATTTCCACATTGGACCATAGGAAAAATGACACTACAGCTACAGAGGTGACCGTCTGATAGCCCAGCTCGACTATCCATCTCTACTGAAGACCCTTTCAGCTTTTTGAGAGTTGGGTGGAGGACATCATCTCTGAAAATAGGGTCCCACAGCTGCACCCCATCAGTGTGAGCAGGACTCTTAGGACTCTTAGAAGAGTCAATGTTTTGAGACCATGGCCCCCTCTCTTCGTCACTGAGGATGATTTCACTTTTCAGGGAATAGAGAGGGTGGTCCTTGTGGTGGACTGCAGGTATGGAGAGCTGTTGTGATCGTATTAGATAGATAAGAATGATTATATGTATTGTAGAAATGTCTCCTATCATGTTCCCTAATTTTTTATTATGTCCACATCCTGGTCCCCATCTTGGACATCATAACAAACGTGCACTTTTTTGTTTAATTTACACATTGGACCATAGGAAAAATGACACTACAGCTACAGAGGTGACCGTCTGATAGCCCAGCTCGACTATCCATCTCTACTGAAGACCCTTTCAGCTTTTTGAGAGTTGGGTGGAGGACATCATCTCTGAAAATAGGGTCCCACAGCTGCACCCCATCAGTGTGAGCAGGACTCTTAGGATTCTTAGAAGAGTTAATGCTCTGAGACCATGGGGGCGCTTAGCCCCCTCTCTTCGTCACTGAGGATGATTTCATTTTTCAGGGATTAGAGAGGGTGGTCCTTGTGGTGGACTGCAGGTATGGAGAGCTGTTGTCATCGTATTAGATAGATAAGAATGATTATATGTATTGTAGAAATGTCTCCTATCATGTTCCCTAATTTTTTATTATGTCCACATCCTGGTCCCCATCTTGGACATCATAACAAACGTGCACTTTTTTGTTTAATTTACACATTGGACCATAGGAAAAATGACACTACAGCTACAGAGGTGACCGTCTGATAGCCCAGCTCGACTATCCATCTCTACTGAAGACCCTTTCAGCTTTTTGAGAGTTGGGTGGAGGACATCATCTCTGAAAATAGGGTCCCACAGCTTCACCCCATCAGTGTGAGCAGGACTCTTAGGACTCTTAGAAGAGTCAATGCTCTGGTACCATGGGGGGCGCTTGGCCCCCTCTCTTCGTCACTGAGGATGATTTCATTTTTCAGGGATTAGAGAGGGTGGTCCTTGTGGTGGACTGCAGGTATGGAGAGCTGTTGTCATCGTATTAGATAGATAAGAATGATTATATGTATTGTAGAAATGTCTCCTATCATGTTCCCTAATTTTTTATTATGTCCACATCCTGGTCCCCATCTTGGACATCATAACAAACGTGCACTTTTTTGTTTAATTTACACATTGGACCATAGGAAAAATGACACTACAGCTACAGAGGTGACCGTCTGATAGCCCAGCTCGACTATCCATATCTACTGAAGACCCTTTCAGCATTTTGAGAGTTGGGTGGAGGACATCATCTCTGAAAATAGGGTCCCACAGCTGCACCCCATCAGTGTGAGCAGGACTCTTAAGACTCTTAGAAGAGTCAATGCTCTGAGACCATTGGGGGCACTGAGCCCCCTCTCTTCGTCACTGAGGATGATTTCATTTTTCAGGGTTTAGAGAGGGTGGTCCTTGTGGTGGACTGCAGGTATGGAGAGCTGTTATCATCGTATTAGATAGATAAGAATGATTATATGTATTGTAGAAATGTCTCCTATCATGTTCCCTAATTTTTTATTATGTCCACATCCTGGTCCCCATCTTGGACATCATAACAAACGTGCACTTTTTTGTTTAATTTACACATTGGACCATAGGAAAAATGACACTACAGCTACAGAGGTGACCGTCTGATAGCCCAGCTCGACTATCCATCTCTACTGAAGACCCTTTCAGCTTTTTGAGAGTTGGGTGGAGGACATCATCTCTGAAAATAGGGTCCCACAGCTTCACCCCATCAGTGTGAGCAGGACTCTTAGGACTCTTAGAAGAGTCAATGCTCTGGTACCATGGGGGGCGCTTGGCCCCCTCTCTTCGTCACTGAGGATGATTTCATTTTTCAGGGATTAGAGAGGGTGGTCCTTGTGGTGGACTGCAGGTATGTAGAGCTGTTGTCATCGTATTAGATAGATAAGAATGATTATATGTATTGTAGAAATGTCTCCTATCATGTTCCCTAATTTTTTATTATGTCCACATCCTGGTCCCCATCTTGGACATCATAACAAACGTGCACTTTTTTGTTTAATTTACACATTGGACCATAGGAAAAATGACACTACAGCTACAGAGGTGATCGTCTGATAGCCCAGCTCGACTATCCATCTCTACTGAAGACCCTTTCAGCTTTTTGAGAGTTGGGTGGAGGACATCATCTCTGAAAATAGGGTCCCACAGCTGCACCCCATCAGTGTGAGCAGGACTCTTAGGACTCTTAGAAGAGTTAATGCTCTGAGACCATGGGGGCGCTTAGCCCCCTCTCTTCGTCACTGAGGATGATTTCATTTTTCAGGGATTAGAGAGGGTGGTCCTTGTGGTGGACTGCAGGTATGGAGAGCTGTTGTCATCGTATTAGATAGATAAGAATGATTATATGTATTGTAGAAATGTCTCCTATCATGTTCCCTAATTTTTTATTATGTCCACATCCTGGTCCCCATCTTGGACATCATAACAAACGTGCACTTTTTTGTTTAATTTACACATTGGACCATAGGAAAAATGACACTACAGCTACAGAGGTGACCGTCTGATAGCCCAGCTCGACTATCCATCTCTACTGAAGACCCTTTCAGCTTTTTGAGAGTTGGGTGGAGGACATCATCTCTGAAAATAGGGTCCCACAGCTGCACCCCATCAGTGTGAGCAGGACTCTTAGGACTCTTAGAAGAGTCAATGCTCTGAGACCATTGGGGGCACTTAGCCCCCTCTCTTCGTCACTGAGGATGATTTCATTTTTCAGGGATTAGGGAGGGTGGTCCTTGTGGTGGACTGCAGGTATGGAGAGCTGTTATCATCGTATTAGATAGATAAGAATGATTATATGTATTGTAGAAATGTCTCCTATCATGTTCCCTAATTTTTTATTATGTCCACATCCTGGTCCCCATCTTGGACATCATAACAAACGTGCACTTTTTTGTTTAATTTACACATTGGACCATAGGAAAAATGACACTACAGCTACAGAGGTGACCGTCTGATAGCCCAGCTCGACAATCCATCTCTACTGAAGACCCTTTCAGCTTTTTGAGAGTTGGGTGGAGGACATCATCTCTGAAAATAGGGTCCCACAGCTGCACCCCATCAGTGTGAGCAGGACTCTTAGGACTCTTAGAAGAGTCAATGCTCTGAGACCATGGGGGGCGCTTAGCCCCCTCTCTTCGTCACTGAGGATGATTTCATTTTTCAGGGATTAGAGAGGGTGGTCCTTGTGGTGGACTGCAGGTATGGAGAGCTGTTGTCATCGTATTAGATAGATAAGAATGATTATATGTATTGTAGAAATGTCTCCTATCATGTTCCCTAATTTTTTATTATGTCCACATCCTGGTCCCCATCTTGGACATCATAACAAACGTGCACTTTTTTGTTTAATTTACACATTGGACCATAGGAAAAATGACACTACAGCTACAGAGGTGACCGTCTGATAGCCCAGCTCGACTATCCATATCTACTGAAGACCCTTTCAGCATTTTGAGAGTTGGGTGGAGGACATCATCTCTGAAAATAGGGTCCCACAGCTGCACCCCATCAGTGTGAGCAGGACTCTTAAGACTCTTAGAAGAGTCAATGCTCTGAGACCATTGGGGGCACTGAGCCCCCTCTCTTCGTCACTGAGGATGATTTCATTTTTCAGGGTTTAGAGAGGGTGGTCCTTGTGGTGGACTGCAGGTATGGAGAGCTGTTATCATCGTATTAGATAGATAAGAATGATTATATGTATTGTAGAAATGTCTCCTATCATGTTCCCTAATTTTTTATTATGTCCACATCCTGGTCCCCATCTTGGACATCATAACAAACGTGCACTTTTTTGTTTAATTTACACATTGGACCATAGGAAAAATGACACTACAGCTACAGAGGTGACCGTCTGATAGCCCAGCTCGACTATCCATCTCTACTGAAGACCCTTTCAGCTTTTTGAGAGTTGGGTGGAGGACATCATCTCTGAAAATAGGGTCCCACAGCTTCACCCCATCAGTGTGAGCAGGACTCTTAGGACTCTTAGAAGAGTCAATGCTCTGGTACCATGGGGGGCGCTTGGCCCCCTCTCTTCGTCACTGAGGATGATTTCATTTTTCAGGGATTAGAGAGGGTGGTCCTTGTGGTGGACTGCAGGTATGTAGAGCTGTTGTCATCGTATTAGATAGATAAGAATGATTATATGTATTGTAGAAATGTCTCCTATCATGTTCCCTAATTTTTTATTATGTCCACATCCTGGTCCCCATCTTGGACATCATAACAAACGTGCACTTTTTTGTTTAATTTACACATTGGACCATAGGAAAAATGACACTACAGCTACAGAGGTGACCGTCTGATAGCCCAGCTCGACTATCCATCTCTACTGAAGACCCTTTCAGCTTTTTGAGAGTTGGGTGGAGGACATCATCTCTGAAAATAGGGTCCCACAGCTGCACCCCATCAGTGTGAGCAGGACTCTTAGGACTCTTAGAAGAGTTAATGCTCTGAGACCATGGGGGCGCTTAGCCCCCTCTCTTCGTCACTGAGGATGATTTCATTTTTCAGGGATTAGAGAGGGTGGTCCTTGTGGTGGACTGCAGGTATGGAGAGCTGTTGTCATCGTATTAGATAGATAAGAATGATTATATGTATTGTAGAAATGTCTCCTATCATGTTCCCTAATTTTTTATTATGTCCACATCCTGGTCCCCATCTTGGACATCATAACAAACGTGCACTTTTTTGTTTAATTTACACATTGGACCATAGGAAAAATGACACTACAGCTACAGAGGTGACTGTCTGATAGCCCAGCTCGACTATCCATCTCTACTGAAGACCCTTTCAGCTTTTTGAGAGTTGGGTGGAGGACATCATCTCTGAAAATAGGGTCCCACAGCTGCACCCCATCAGTGTGAGCAGGACTCTTAGGACTCTTAGAAGAGTCAATGCTCTGAGACCATTGGGGGCACTTAGCCCCCTCTCTTCGTCACTGAGGATGATTTCATTTTTCAGGGATTAGGGAGGGTGGTCCTTGTGGTGGACTGCAGGTATGGAGAGCTGTTATCATCGTATTAGATAGATAAGAATGATTATATGTATTGTAGAAATGTCTCCTATCATGTTCCCTAATTTTTTATTATGTCCACATCCTGGTCCCCATCTTGGACATCATAACAAACGTGCACTTTTTTGTTTAATTTACACATTGGACCATAGGAAAAATGACACTACAGCTACAGAGGTGACCGTCTGATAGCCCAGCTCGACAATCCATCTCTACTGAAGACCCTTTCAGCTTTTTGAGAGTTGGGTGGAGGACATCATCTCTGAAAATAGGGTCCCACAGCTGCACCCCATCAGTGTGAGCAGGACTCTTAGGACTCTTAGAAGAGTCAATGCTCTGAGACCATGGGGGGCGCTTAGCCCCCTCTCTTCGTCACTGAGGATGATTTCATTTTTCAGGGATTAGAGAGGGTGGTCCTTGTGGTGGACTGCAGGTATGGAGAGCTGTTGTCATCGTATTAAATAGATAAGAATGATTATATGTATTGTAGAAATGTCTCCTATCATGTTCCCTAATTTTTTATTATGTCCACATCCTGGTCCCCATCTTGGACATCATAACAAACGTGCACTTTTTTGTTTAATTTACACATTGGACCATAGGAAAAATGACACTACAGCTACAGAGGTGACCGTCTGATAGCCCAGCTCGACTATCCATCTCTACTGAAGACACTTTCAGCTTTTTGAGAGTTGGGTGGAGGACATCATCTCTGAAAATAGGGTCCCACAGCTGCACCCCATCAGTGTGAGCAGGACTCTTAGGACTCTTAGAAGAGTCAATGCTCTGAGACCATTGGGGGCACTTAGCCCCCTCTCTTCGTCACTGAGGATGATTTCATTTTTCAGGGATTAGGGAGGGTGGTCCTTGTGGTGGACTGCAGGTATGGAGAGCTGTTATCATCGTATTAGATAGATAAGAATGATTATATGTATTGTAGAAATGTCTCCTATCATGTTCCCTAATTTTTTATTATGTCCACATCCTGGTCCCCATCTTGGACATCATAACAAACGTGCACTTTTTTGTTTAATTTACACATTGGACCATAGGAAAAATGACACTACAGCTACAGAGGTGACCGTCTGATAGCCCAGCTCGACAATCCATCTCTACTGAAGACCCTTTCAGCTTTTTGAGAGTTGGGTGGAGGACATCATCTCTGAAAATAGGGTCCCACAGCTGCACCCCATCAGTGTGAGCAGGACTCTTAGGACTCTTAGAAGAGTCAATGCTCTGAGACCATGGGGGGCGCTTAGCCCCCTCTCTTCGTCACTGAGGATGATTTCATTTTTCAGGGATTAGAGAGGGTGGTCCTTGTGGTGGACTGCAGGTATGGAGAGCTGTTGTCATCGTATTAAATAGATAAGAATGATTATATGTATTGTAGAAATGTCTCCTATCATGTTCCCTAATTTTTTATTATGTCCACATCCTGGTCCCCATCTTGGACATCATAACAAACGTGCACTTTTTTGTTTAATTTACACATTGGACCATAGGAAAAATGACACTACAGCTACAGAGGTGACCGTCTGATAGCCCAGCTCGACTATCCATCTCTACTGAAGACCCTTTCAGCTTTTTGAGAGTTGGGTGGAGAACATCATCTCTGAAAATAGGGTCCCACAGCTGCACCCCATCAGTGTGAGCAGGACTCTTAGGACTCTTAGAAGAGTCAATGTTTTGAGACCATGGCCCCCTCTCTTCGTCACTGAGGATGATTTCACTTTTCAGGCAATAGAGAGGGTGGTCCTTGTGGTGGACTGCAGGTATGGAGAGCTGTTGTGATCGTATTAGATAGATAAGAATGATTATATGTATTGTAGAAATGTCTCCTATCATGTTCCCTAATTTTTTATTATGTCCACATCCTGGTCCCCATCTTGGACATCATAACAAACGTGCACTTTTTTGTTTAATTTACACATTGGACCATAGGAAAAATGACACTACAGCTACAGAGGTGACCGTCTGATAGCCCAGCTCGACTATCCATCTCTACTGAAGACCCTTTCAGCTTTTTGAGAGTTGGGTGGAGGACATCATCTCTGAAAATAGGGTCCCACAGCTGCACCCCATCAGTGTGAGCAGGACTCTTAGGATTCTTAGAAGAGTTAATGCTCTGAGACCATGGGGGCGCTTAGCCCCCTCTCTTCGTCACTGAGGATGATTTCATTTTTCAGGGATTAGAGAGGGTGGTCCTTGTGGTGGACTGCAGGTATGGAGAGCTGTTGTCATCGTATTAGATAGATAAGAATGATTATATGTATTGTAGAAATGTCTCCTATCATGTTCCCTAATTTTTTATTATG
This sequence comes from Anomaloglossus baeobatrachus, assembly GCF_048569485.1. Taxonomy (NCBI): domain Eukaryota; kingdom Metazoa; phylum Chordata; class Amphibia; order Anura; family Aromobatidae; genus Anomaloglossus; species Anomaloglossus baeobatrachus. The sequence continues at coordinate 48,310 of NW_027441979.1, read as the reverse complement.
TCCACATCCTGGTCCCCATCTTGGACATCATAACAAACGTGCACTTTTTTGTTTAATTTACACATTGGACCATAGGAAAAATGACACTACAGCTACAGAGGTGACCGTCTGATAGCCCAGCTCGACTATCCATCTCTACTGAAGACCCTTTCAGCTTTTTGAGAGTTGGGTGGAGGACATCATCTCTTAAAATAGGGTCCCACAGCTGCACCCCATCAGTGTAAGCAGGACTCTTAGGACTCTTAGAAGAGTCAATGCTCTAAAACCATGGGGGGCGCTTAGCCCCCTCTCTTCGTCCCTGAGGATGATTTCATTTTTCAGGGATTAGAGAGGGTGGTCCTTGTGGTGGACTGCAGGTATGGAGAGCTGTTGTCATCGTATTAGATAGATAAGAATGATTATATGTATTGTAGAAATGTCTCCTATCATGTTCCCTAATTTTTTATTATGTCCACATCCTGGTCCCCATCTTGGACATCATAACAAACGTGCACTTTTTTGTTTAATTTACACATTGGACCATAGGAAAAATGACACTACAGCTACAGAGGTGACCGTCTGATAGCCCAGCTCGACTATCCATCTCTACTGAAGACCCTTTCAGCTTTTTGAGAGTTGGGTGGAGGACATCATCTCTGAAAATAGGGTCCCACAGCTGCACCCCATCAGTGTGAGCAGGACTCTTAGGACTCTTAGAAGAGTCAATGCTCTGAGACCATTGGGGGCACTTAGCCCCCTCTCTTCGTCACTGAGGATGATTTCATTTTTCAGGGATTAGAGAGGGTGGTCCTTGTGGTGGACTGCAGGTATGGAGAGCTGTTATCATCGTATTAGATAGATAAGAATGATTATATGTATTGTAGAAATGTCTCCTATCATGTTCCCTAATTTTTTATTATGTCCACATCCTGGTCCCCATCTTGGACATCATAACAAACGTGCACTTTTTTGTTTAATTTACACATTGGACCATAGGAAAAATGACACTACAGCTACAGAGGTGACCGTCTGATAGCCCAGCTCGACAATCCATCTCTACTGAAGACCCTTTCAGCTTTTTGAGAGTTGGGTGGAGGACATCATCTCTGAAAATAGGGTCCCACAGCTGCACCCCATCAGTGTGAGCAGGACTCTTAGGACTCTTAGAAGAGTCAATGCTCTCAGACCATGGGGGGCGCTTAGCCCCCTCTCTTCGTCACTGAGGATGATTTCATTTTTCAGGGATTAGAGAGGGTGGTCCTTGTGGTGGACTGCAGGTATGGAGAGCTGTTGTCATCGTATTAAATAGATAAGAATGATTATATGTATTGTAGAAATGTCTCCTATCATGTTCCCTAATTTTTTATTATGTCCACATCCTGGTCCCCATCTTGGACATCATAACAAACGTGCACTTTTTTGTTTAATTTACACATTGGACCATAGGAAAAATGACACTACAGCTACAGAGGTGACCGTCTGATAGCCCAGATCGACTATCCATCTCTACTGAAGACCCTTTCAGCTTTTTGAGAGTTGGGTGGAGAACATCATCTCTGAAAATAGGGTCCCACAGCTGCACCCCATCAGTGTGAGCAGGACTCTTAGGACTCTTAGAAGAGTCAATGTTTTGAGACCATGGGGGGCGCTTAGCCCCCTCTCTTCGTCACTGAGGATGATTTCACTTTTCAGGGAATAGAGAGGGTGGTCCTTGTGGTGGACTGCAGGTATGGAGAGCTGTTGTCATCGTATTAGATAGATAAGAATGATTATATGTATTGTAGAAATGTCTCCTATCATGTTCCCTATTTTTTTATTATGTCCACATCCTGGTCCCCATCTTGGAAATCATAACAAACGTGCACTTTTTTGTTTAATTTACACATTGGACCATAGGAAAAATGACACTACAGCTACAGAGGTGACCGTCTGGTAGCCCAGCTCGACTATCCATCTCTACTGAAGACCCTTTCAGCTTTTTGAGAGTTGGGTGGAGGACATCATCTCTGAAAATAGGGTCCCACAGCTGCACCCCATCAGTGTGAGCAGGACTCTTAGGACTCTTAGAAGAGTCAATGTTTTGAGACCATGGGGGGCGCTTAGCCCCCTCTCTTCGTCACTGAGGATGATTTCATTTTTCAGGGATTAGAGAGAGTGGTCCTTGTGGTGGACTGCAGGTATGGAGAGCTGTTGTGATCGTATTAGATAGATAAGAATGATTATATGTATTGTAGAAATGTCTCCTATCATGTTCCCTAATTTTTTATTATGTCCACATCCTGGTCCCCATCTTGGACATCATAACAAACGTGCACTTTTTTGTTTAATTTACACATTGGACCATAGGAAAAATGACACTACAGCTACAGAGGTGACCGTCTGATAGCCCAGCTCGACTATCCATCTCTACTGAAGACCCTTTCAGCTTTTTGAGAGTTGGGTGGAGGACATCATCTCTTAAAATAGGGTCCCACAGCTGCACCCCATCAGTGTAAGCAGGACTCTTAGGACTCTTAGAAGAGTCAATGCTCTAAAACCATGGGGGGCGCTTAGCCCCCTCTCTTCGTCCCTGAGGATGATTTCATTTTTCAGGGATTAGAGAGGGTGGTCCTTGTGGTGGACTGCAGGTATGGAGAGCTGTTGTCATCGTATTAGATAGATAAGAATGATTATATGTATTGTAGAAATGTCTCCTATCATGTTCCCTAATTTTTTATTATGTCCACATCCTGGTCCCCATCTTGGACATCATAACAAACGTGCACTTTTTTGTTTAATTTACACATTGGACCATAGGAAAAATGACACTACAGCTACAGAGGTGACCGTCTGATAGCCCAGCTCGACTATCCATCTCTACTGAAGACCCTTTCAGCTTTTTGAGAGTTGGGTGGAGGACATCATCTCTGAAAATAGGGTCCCACAGCTGCACCCCATCAGTGTGAGCAGGACTCTTAGGACTCTTAGAAGAGTTAATGCTCTGAGACCATGGGGGCGCTTAGCCCCCTCTCTTCGTCACTGAGGATGATTTCATTTTTCAGGGATTAGAGAGGGTGGTCCTTGTGGTGGACTGCAGGTATGGAGAGCTGTTGTCATCGTATTAGATAGATAAGAATGATTATATGTATTGTAGAAATGTCTCCTATCATGTTCCCTAATTTTTTATTATGTCCACATCCTGGTCCCCATCTTGGACATCATAACAAACGTGCACTTTTTTGTTTAATTTACACATTGGACCATAGGAAAAATGACACTACAGCTACAGAGGTGACCGTCTGATAGCCCAGCTCGACTATCCATCTCTACTGAAGACCCTTTCAGCTTTTTGAGAGTTGGGTGGAGGACATCATCTCTTAAAATAGGGTCCCACAGCTGCACCCCATCAGTGTAAGCAGGACTCTTAGGACTCTTAGAAGAGTCAATGCTCTAAAACCATGGGGGGCGCTTACCCCCTCTCTTCGTCCCTGAGGATGATTTCATTTTTCAGGGATTAGAGAGGGTGGTCCTTGTGGTGGACTGCAGGTATGGAGAGCTGTTGTCATCGTATTAGATAGATAAGAATGATTATATGTATTGTAGAAATGTCTCCTATCATGTTCCCTAATTTTTTATTATGTCCACATCCTGGTCCCCATCTTGGACATCATAACAAACGTGCACTTTTTTGTTTAATTTACACATTGGACCATAGGAAAAATGACACTACAGCTACAGAGGTGACCGTCTGATAGCCCAGCTCGACTATCCATCTCTACTGAAGACCCTTTCAGCTTTTTGAGAGTTGGGTGGAGGACATCATCTCTGAAAATAGGGTCCCACAGCTGCACCCCATCAGTGTGAGCAGGACTCTTAGGACTCTTAGAAGAGTTAATGCTCTGAGACCATGGGGGCGCTTAGCCCCCTCTCTTCGTCACTGAGGATGATTTCATTTTTCAGGGATTAGAGAGGGTGGTCCTTGTGGTGGACTGCAGGTATGGAGAGCTGTTGTCATCGTATTAGATAGATAAGAATGATTATATGTATTGTAGAAATGTCTCCTATCATGTTCCCTAATTTTTTATTATGTCCACATCCTGGTCCCCATCTTGGACATCATAACAAACGTGCACTTTTTTGTTTAATTTACACATTGGACCATAGGAAAAATGACACTACAGCTACAGAGGTGACCGTCTGATAGCCCAGCTCGACTATCCATCTCTACTGAAGACCCTTTCAGCTTTTTGAGAGTTGGGTGGAGGACATCATCTCTGAAAATAGGGTCCCACAGCTGCACCCCATCAGTGTGAGCAGGACTCTTAGGACTCTTAGAAGAGTCAATGCTCTGAGACCATTGGGGGCACTTAGCCCCCTCTCTTCGTCACTGAGGATGATTTCATTTTTCAGGGATTAGAGAGGGTGGTCCTTGTGGTGGACTGCAGGTATGGAGAGCTGTTATCATCGTATTAGATAGATAAGAATGATTATATGTATTGTAGAAATGTCTCCTATCATGTTCCCTAATTTTTTATTATGTCCACATCCTGGTCCCCATCTTGGACATCATAACAAACGTGCACTTTTTTGTTTAATTTACACATTGGACCATAGGAAAAATGACACTACAGCTACAGAGGTGACCGTCTGATAGCCCAGCTCGACAATCCATCTCTACTGAAGACCCTTTCAGCTTTTTGAGAGTTGGGTGGAGGACATCATCTCTGAAAATAGGGTCCCACAGCTGCACCCCATCAGTGTGAGCAGGACTCTTAGGACTCTTAGAAGAGTCAATGCTCTCAGACCATGGGGGGCGCTTAGCCCCCTCTCTTCGTCACTGAGGATGATTTCATTTTTCAGGGATTAGAGAGGGTGGTCCTTGTGGTGGACTGCAGGTATGGAGAGCTGTTGTCATCGTATTAAATAGATAAGAATGATTATATGTATTGTAGAAATGTCTCCTATCATGTTCCCTAATTTTTTATTATGTCCACATCCTGGTCCCCATCTTGGACATCATAACAAACGTGCACTTTTTTGTTTAATTTACACATTGGACCATAGGAAAAATGACACTACAGCTACAGAGGTGACCGTCTGATAGCCCAGCTCGACTATCCATCTCTACTGAAGACCCTTTCAGCTTTTTGAGAGTTGGGTGGAGAACATCATCTCTGAAAATAGGGTCCCACAGCTGCACCCCATCAGTGTGAGCAGGACTCTTAGGACTCTTAGAAGAGTCAATGTTTTGAGACCATGGGGGGCGCTTAGCCCCCTCTCTTCGTCACTGAGGATGATTTCACTTTTCAGGGAATAGAGAGGGTGGTCCTTGTGGTGGACTGCTGGTATGGAGAGCTGTTGTCATCGTATTAGATAGATAAGAATGATTATATGTATTGTAGAAATGTCTCCTATCATGTTCCCTATTTTTTTATTATGTCCACATCCTGGTCCCCATCTTGGAAATCATAACAAACGTGCACTTTTTTGTTTAATTTACACATTGGACCATAGGAAAAATGACACTACAGCTACAGAGGTGACCGTCTGGTAGCCCAGCTCGACTATCCATCTCTACTGAAGACCCTTTCAGCTTTTTGAGAGTTGGGTGGAGGACATCATCTCTGAAAATAGGGTCCCACAGCTGCACCCCATCAGTGTGAGCAGGACTCTTAGGACTCTTAGAAGAGTCAATGTTTTGAGACCATGGGGGGCGCTTAGCCCCCTCTCTTCGTCACTGAGGATGATTTCATTTTTCAGGGATTAGAGAGAGTGGTCCTTGTGGTGGACTGCAGGTATGGAGAGCTGTTGTGATCGTATTAGATAGATAAGAATGATTATATGTATTGTAGAAATGTCTCCTATCATGTTCCCTAATTTTTTATTATGTCCACATCCTGGTCCCCATCTTGGACATCATAACAAACGTGCACTTTTTTGTTTAATTTACACATTGGACCATAGGAAAAATGACACTACAGCTACAGAGGTGACCGTCTGATAGCCCAGCTCGACTATCCATCTCTACTGAAGACCCTTTCAGCTTTTTGAGAGTTGGGTGGAGGACATCATCTCTTAAAATAGGGTCCCACAGCTGCACCCCATCAGTGTAAGCAGGACTCTTAGGACTCTTAGAAGAGTCAATGCTCTAAAACCATGGGGGGCGCTTAGCCCCCTCTCTTCGTCCCTGAGGATGATTTCATTTTTCAGGGATTAGAGAGGGTGGTCCTTGTGGTGGACTGCAGGTATGGAGAGCTGTTGTCATCGTATTAGATAGATAAGAATGATTATATGTATTGTAGAAATGTCTCCTATCATGTTCCCTAATTTTTTATTATGTCCACATCCTGGTCCCCATCTTGGACATCATAACAAACGTGCACTTTTTTGTTTAATTTACACATTGGACCATAGGAAAAATGACACTACAGCTACAGAGGTGACCGTCTGATAGCCCAGCTCGACTATCCATCTCTACTGAAGACCCTTTCAGCTTTTTGAGAGTTGGGTGGAGGACATCATCTCTTAAAATAGGGTCCCACAGCTGCACCCCATCAGTGTAAGCAGGATTCTTAGGACTCTTAGAAGAGTCAATGCTCTAAAACCATGGGGGGCGCTTACCCCCTCTCTTCGTCCCTGAGGATGATTTCATTTTTCAGGGATTAGAGAGGGTGGTCCTTGTGGTGGACTGCAGGTATGGAGAGCTGTTGTCATCGTATTAGATAGATAAGAATGATTATATGTATTGTAGAAATGTCTCCTATCATGTTCCCTAATTTTTTATTATGTCCACATCCTGGTCCCCATCTTGGACATCATAACAAACGTGCACTTTTTTGTTTAATTTACACATTGGACCATAGGAAAAATGACACTACAGCTACAGAGGTGACCGTCTGATAGCCCAGCTCGACTATCCATCTCTACTGAAGACCCTTTCAGCTTTTTGAGAGTTGGGTGGAGAACATCATCTCTGAAAATAGGGTCCCACAGCTGCACCCCATCAGTGTGAGCAGGACTCTTAGGACTCTTAGAAGAGTCAATGTTTTGAGACCATGGGGGGCGCTTAGCCCCCTCTCTTCGTCACTGAGGATGATTTCACTTTTCAGGGAATAGAGAGGGTGGTCCTTGTGGTGGACTGCAGGTATGGAGAGCTGTTGTCATCGTATTAGATAGATAAGAATGATTATATGTATTGTAGAAATGTCTCCTATCATGTTCCCTATTTTTTTATTATGTCCACATCCTGGTCCCCATCTTGGAAATCATAACAAACGTGCACTTTTTTGTTTAATTTACACATTGGACCATAGGAAAAATGACACTACAGCTACAGAGGTGACCGTCTGGTAGCCCAGCTCGACTATCCATCTCTACTGAAGACCCTTTCAGCTTTTTGAGAGTTGGGTGGAGGACATCATCTCTGAAAATAGGGTCCCACAGCTGCACCCCATCAGTGTGAGCAGGACTCTTAGGACTCTTAGAAGAGTCAATGTTTTGAGACCATGGGGGGCGCTTAGCCCCCTCTCTTCGTCACTGAGGATGATTTCATTTTTCAGGGATTAGAGAGAGTGGTCCTTGTGGTGGACTGCAGGTATGGAGAGCTGTTGTGATCGTATTAGATAGATAAGAATGATTATATGTATTGTAGAAATGTCTCCTATCATGTTCCCTAATTTTTTATTATGTCCACATCCTGGTCCCCATCTTGGACATCATAACAAACGTGCACTTTTTTGTTTAATTTACACATTGGACCATAGGAAAAATGACACTACAGCTACAGAGGTGACCGTCTGATAGCCCAGCTCGACTATCCATCTCTACTGAAGACCCTTTCAGCTTTTTGAGAGTTGGGTGGAGGACATCATCTCTTAAAATAGGGTCCCACAGCTGCACCCCATCAGTGTAAGCAGGACTCTTAGGACTCTTAGAAGAGTCAATGCTCTAAAACCATGGGGGGCGCTTAGCCCCCTCTCTTCGTCCCTGAGGATGATTTCATTTTTCAGGGATTAGAGAGGGTGGTCCTTGTGGTGGACTGCAGGTATGGAGAGCTGTTGTCATCGTATTAGATAGATAAGAATGATTATATGTATTGTAGAAATGTCTCCTATCATGTTCCCTAATTTTTTATTATGTCCACATCCTGGTCCCCATCTTGGACATCATAACAAACGTGCACTTTTTTGTTTAATTTACACATTGGACCATAGGAAAAATGACACTACAGCTACAGAGGTGACCGTCTGATAGCCCAGCTCGACTATCCATCTCTACTGAAGACCCTTTCAGCTTTTTGAGAGTTGGGTGGAGGACATCATCTCTGAAAATAGGGTCCCACAGCTGCACCCCATCAGTGTGAGCAGGACTCTTAGGACTCTTAGAAGAGTTAATGCTCTGAGACCATGGGGGGCGCTTAGCCCCCTCTCTTCGTCACTGAGGATGATTTCATTTTTCAGGGATTAGAGAGGGTGGTCCTTGTGGTGGACTGCAGGTATGGAGAGCTGTTGTCATCGTATTAGATAGATAAGAATGATTATATGTATTGTAGAAATGTCTCCTATCATGTTCCCTAATTTTTTATTATGTCCACATCCTGGTCCCCATCTTGGACATCATAACAAACGTGCACTTTTTTGTTTAATTTACACATTGGACCATAGGAAAAATGACACTACAGCTACAGAGGTGACCGTCTGATAGCCCAGCTCGACTATCCATCTCTACTGAAGACCCTTTCAGCTTTTTGAGAGTTGGGTGGAGGACATCATCTCTTAAAATAGGGTCCCACAGCTGCACCCCATCAGTGTAAGCAGGACTCTTAGGACTCTTAGAAGAGTCAATGCTCTAAAACCATGGGGGGCGCTTACCCCCTCTCTTCGTCCCTGAGGATGATTTCATTTTTCAGGGATTAGAGAGGGTGGTCCTTGTGGTGGACTGCAGGTATGGAGAGCTGTTGTCATCGTATTAGATAGATAAGAATGATTATATGTATTGTAGAAATGTCTCCTATCATGTTCCCTAATTTTTTATTATGTCCACATCCTGGTCCCCATCTTGGACATCATAACAAACGTGCACTTTTTTGTTTAATTTACACATTGGACCATAGGAAAAATGACACTACAGCTACAGAGGTGACCGTCTGATAGCCCAGCTCGACTATCCATCTCTACTGAAGACCCTTTCAGCTTTTTGAGAGTTGGGTGGAGGACATCATCTCTGAAAATAGGGTCCCACAGCTGCACCCCATCAGTGTGAGCAGGACTCTTAGGACTCTTAGAAGAGTTAATGCTCTGAGACCATGGGGGCGCTTAGCCCCCTCTCTTCGTCACTGAGGATGATTTCATTTTTCAGGGATTAGAGAGGGTGGTCCTTGTGGTGGACTGCAGGTATGGAGAGCTGTTGTCATCGTATTAGATAGATAAGAATGATTATATGTATTGTAGAAATGTCTCCTATCATGTTCCCTAATTTTTTATTATGTCCACATCCTGGTCCCCATCTTGGACATCATAACAAACGTGCACTTTTTTGTTTAATTTACACATTGGACCATAGAAAAAATGACACTACAGCTACAGAGGTGACCGTCTGATAGCCCAGCTCGACTATCCATCTCTACTGAAGACCCTTTCAGCTTTTTGAGAGTTGGGTGGAGGACATCATCTCTGAAAATAGGGTCCCACAGCTGCACCCCATCAGTGTGAGCAGGACTCTTAGGACTCTTAGAAGAGTCAATGCTCTGAGACCATTGGGGGCACTTAGCCCCCTCTCTTCGTCACTGAGGATGATTTCATTTTTCAGGGATTAGAGAGGGTGGTCCTTGTGGTGGACTGCAGGTATGGAGAGCTGTTATCATCGTATAAGATAGATAAGAATGATTATATGTATTGTAGAAATGTCTCCTATCATGTTCCCTAATTTTTTATTATGTCCACATCCTGGTCCCCATCTTGGACATCATAACAAACGTGCACTTTTTTGTTTAATTTACACATTGGACCATAGGAAAAATGACACTACAGCTACAGAGGTGACCGTCTGATAGCCCAGCTCGACAATCCATCTCTACTGAAGACCCTTTCAGCTTTTTGAGAGTTGGGTGGAGGACATCATCTCTGAAAATAGGGTCCCACAGCTGCACCCCATCAGTGTGAGCAGGACTCTTAGGACTCTTAGAAGAGTCAATGCTCTCAGACCATGGGGGGCGCTTAGCCCCCTCTCTTCGTCACTGAGGATGATTTCATTTTTCAGGGATTAGAGAGGGTGGTCCTTGTGGTGGACTGCAGGTATGGAGAGCTGTTGTCATCGTATTAAATAGATAAGAATGATTATATGTATTGTAGAAATGTCTCCTATCATGTTCCCTAATTTTTTATTATGTCCACATCCTGGTCCCCATCTTGGACATCATAACAAACGTGCACTTTTTTGTTTAATTTACACATTGGACCATAGGAAAAATGACACTACAGCTACAGAGGTGACCGTCTGATAGCCCAGCTCGACTATCCATCTCTACTGAAGACCCTTTCAGCTTTTTGAGAGTTGGGTGGAGAACATCATCTCTGAAAATAGGGTCCCACAGCTGCACCCCATCAGTGTGAGCAGGACTCTTAGGACTCTTAGAAGAGTCAATGTTTTGAGACCATGGGGGGCGCTTAGCCCCCTCTCTTCGTCACTGAGGATGATTTCACTTTTCAGGGAATAGAGAGGGTGGTCCTTGTGGTGGACTGCAGGTATGGAGAGCTGTTGTCATCGTATTAGATAGATAAGAATGATTATATGTATTGTAGAAATGTCTCCTATCATGTTCCCTATTTTTTTATTATGTCCACATCCTGGTCCCCATCTTGGAAATCATAACAAACGTGCACTTTTTTGTTTAATTTACACATTGGACCATAGGAAAAATGACACTACAGCTACAGAGGTGACCGTCTGGTAGCCCAGCTCGACTATCCATCTCTACTGAAGACCCTTTCAGCTTTTTGAGAGTTGGGTGGAGGACATCATCTCTGAAAATAGGGTCCCACAGCTGCACCCCATCAGTGTGAGCAGGACTCTTAGGACTCTTAGAAGAGTCAATGTTTTGAGACCATGGGGGGCGCTTAGCCCCCTCTCTTCGTCACTGAGGATGATTTAATTTTTCAGGGATTAGAGAGAGTGGTCCTTGTGGTGGACTGCAGGTATGGAGAGCTGTTGTGATCGTATTAGATAGATAAGAATGATTATATGTATTGTAGAAATGTCTCCTATCATGTTCCCTAATTTTTTATTATGTCCACATCCTGGTCCCCATCTTGGACATCATAACAAACGTGCACTTTTTTGTTTAATTTACACATTGGACCATAGGAAAAATGACACTACAGCTACAGAGGTGACCGTCTGATAGCCCAGCTCGACTATCCATCTCTACTGAAGACCCTTTCAGCTTTTTGAGAGTTGGGTGGAGGACATCATCTCTTAAAATAGGGTCCCACAGCTGCACCCCATCAGTGTAAGCAGGACTCTTAGGACTCTTAGAAGAGTCAATGCTCTAAAACCATGGGGGGCGCTTAGCCCCCTCTCTTCGTCCCTGAGGATGATTTCATTTTTCAGGGATTAGAGAGGGTGGTCCTTGTGGTGGACTGCAGGTATGGAGAGCTGTTGTCATCGTATTAGATAGATAAGAATGATTATATGTATTGTAGAAATGTCTCCTATCATGTTCCCTAATTTTTTATTATGTCCACATCCTGGTCCCCATCTTGGACATCATAACAAACGTGCACTTTTTTGTTTAATTTACACATTGGACCATAGGAAAAATGACACTACAGCTACAGAGGTGACCGTCTGATAGCCCAGCTCGACTATCCATCTCTACTGAAGACCCTTTCAGCTTTTTGAGAGTTGGGTGGAGGACATCATCTCTGAAAATAGGGTCCCACAGCTGCACCCCATCAGTGTGAGCAGGACTCTTAGGACTCTTAGAAGAGTTAATGCTCTGAGACCATGGGGGCGCTTAGCCCCCTCTCTTCGTCACTGAGGATGATTTCATTTTTCAGGGATTAGAGAGGGTGGTCCTTGTGGTGGACTGCAGGTATGGAGAGCTGTTGTCATCGTATTAGATAGATAAGAATGATTATATGTATTGTAGAAATGTCTCCTATCATGTTCCCTAATTTTTTATTATGTCCACATCCTGGTCCCCATCTTGGACATCATAACAAACGTGCACTTTTTTGTTTAATTTACACATTGGACCATAGGAAAAATGACACTACAGCTACAGAGGTGACCGTCTGATAGCCCAGCTCGACTATCCATCTCTACTGAAGACCCTTTCAGCTTTTTGAGAGTTGGGTGGAGGACATCATCTCTTAAAATAGGGTCCCACAGCTGCACCCCATCAGTGTAAGCAGGACTCTTAGGACTCTTAGAAGAGTCAATGCTCTAAAACCATGGGGGGCGCTTACCCCCTCTCTTCGTCCCTGAGGATGATTTCATTTTTCAGGGATTAGAGAGGGTGGTCCTTGTGGTGGACTGCAGGTATGGAGAGCTGTTGTCATCGTATTAGATAGATAAGAATGATTATATGTATTGTAGAAATGTCTCCTATCATGTTCCCTAATTTTTTATTATGTCCACATCCTGGTCCCCATCTTGGACATCATAACAAACGTGCACTTTTTTGTTTAATTTACACATTGGACCATAGGAAAAATGACACTACAGCTACAGAGGTGACCGTCTGATAGCCCAGCTCGACTATCCATCTCTACTGAAGACCCTTTCAGCTTTTTGAGAGTTGGGTGGAGGACATCATCTCTGAAAATAGGGTCCCACAGCTGCACCCCATCAGTGTGAGCAGGACTCTTAGGACTCTTAGAAGAGTTAATGCTCTGAGACCATGGGGGCGCTTAGCCCCCTCTCTTCGTCACTGAGGATGATTTCATTTTTCAGGGATTAGAGAGGGTGGTCCTTGTGGTGGACTGCAGGTATGGAGAGCTGTTGTCATCGTATTAGATAGATAAGAATGATTATATGTATTGTAGAAATGTCTCCTATCATGTTCCCTAATTTTTTATTATGTCCACATCCTGGTCCCCATCTTGGACATCATAACAAACGTGCACTTTTTTGTTTAATTTACACATTGGACCATAGGAAAAATGACACTACAGCTACAGAGGTGACCGTCTGATAGCCCAGCTCGACTATCCATCTCTACTGAAGACCCTTTCAGCTTTTTGAGAGTTGGGTGGAGGACATCATCTCTGAAAATAGGGTCCCACAGCTGCACCCCATCAGTGTGAGCAGGACTCTTAGGACTCTTAGAAGAGTCAATGTTTTGAGACCATGGGGGGCGCTTAGCCCCCTCTCTTCGTCACTGAGGATGATTTCACTTTTCAGGGAATAGAGAGGGTGGTCCTTGTGGTGGACTGCAGGTATGGAGAGCTGTTGTCATCGTATTAGATAGATAAGAATGATTATATGTATTGTAGAAATGTCTCCTATCATGTTCCCTATTTTTTTATTATGTCCACATCCTGGTCCCCATCTTGGAAATCATAACAAACGTGCACTTTTTTGTTTAATTTACACATTGGACCATAGGAAAAATGACACTACAGCTACAGAGGTGACCGTCTGGTAGCCCAGCTCGACTATCCATCTCTACTGAAGACCCTTTCAGCTTTTTGAGAGTTGGGTGGAGGACATCATCTCTGAAAATAGGGTCCCACAGCTGCACCCCATCAGTGTGAGCAGGACTCTTAGGACTCTTAGAAGAGTCAATGTTTTGAGACCATGGGGGGCGCTTAGCCCCCTCTCTTCGTCACTGAGGATGATTTCATTTTTCAGGGATTAGAGAGAGTGGTCCTTGTGGTGGACTGCAGGTATGGAGAGCTGTTGTGATCGTATTAGATAGATAAGAATGATTATATGTATTGTAGAAATGTCTCCTATCATGTTCCCTAATTTTTTATTATGTCCACATCCTGGTCCCCATCTTGGACATCATAACAAACGTGCACTTTTTTGTTTAATTTACACATTGGACCATAGGAAAAATGACACTACAGCTACAGAGGTGACCGTCTGATAGCCCAGCTCGACTATCCATCTCTACTGAAGACCCTTTCAGCTTTTTGAGAGTTGGGTGGAGGACATCATCTCTTAAAATAGGGTCCCACAGCTGCACCCCATCAGTGTAAGCAGGACTCTTAGGACTCTTAGAAGAGTCAATGCTCTAAAACCATGGGGGGCGCTTAGCCCCCTCTCTTCATCCCTGAGGATGATTTCATTTTTCAGGGATTAGAGAGGGTGGTCCTTGTGGTGGACTGCAGGTATGGAGAGCTGTTGTCATCGTATTAGATAGATAAGAATGATTATATGTATTGTAGAAATGTCTCCTATCATGTTCCCTAATTTTTTATTATGTCCACATCCTGGTCCCCATCTTGGACATCATAACAAACGTGCACTTTTTTGTTTAATTTACACATTGGACCATAGGAAAAATGACACTACAGCTACAGAGGTGACCGTCTGATAGCCCAGCTCGACTATCCATCTCTACTGAAGACCCTTTCAGCTTTTTGAGAGTTGGGTGGAGGACATCATCTCTGAAAATAGGGTCCCACAGCTGCACCCCATCAGTGTGAGCAGGACTCTTAGGACTCTTAGAAGAGTTAATGCTCTGAGACCATGGGGGCGCTTAGCCCCCTCTCTTCGTCACTGAGGATGATTTCATTTTTCAGGGATTAGAGAGGGTGGTCCTTGTGGTGGACTGCAGGTATGGAGAGCTGTTGTCATCGTATTAGATAGATAAGAATGATTATATGTATTGTAGAAATGTCTCCTATCATGTTCCCTAATTTTTTATTATGTCCACATCCTGGTCCCCATCTTGGACATCATAACAAACGTGCACTTTTTTGTTTAATTTACACATTGGACCATAGGAAAAATGACACTACAGCTACAGAGGTGACCGTCTGATAGCCCAGCTCGACTATCCATCTCTACTGAAGACCCTTTCAGCTTTTTGAGAGTTGGGTGGAGGACATCATCTCTTAAAATAGGGTCCCACAGCTGCACCCCATCAGTGTAAGCAGGACTCTTAGGACTCTTAGAAGAGTCAATGCTCTAAAACCATGGGGGGCGCTTAGCCCCCTCTCTTCGTCCCTGAGGATGATTTCATTTTTCAGGGATTAGAGAGGGTGGTCCTTGTGGTGGACTGCAGGTATGGAGAGCTGTTGTCATCGTATTAGATAGATAAGAATGATTATATGTATTGTAGAAATGTCTCCTATCATGTTCCCTAATTTTTTATTATGTCCACATCCTGGTCCCCATCTTGGACATCATAACAAACGTGCACTTTTTTGTTTAATTTACACATTGGACCATAGGAAAAATGACACTACAGCTACAGAGGTGACCGTCTGATAGCCCAGCTCGACTATCCATCTCTACTGAAGACCCTTTCAGCTTTTTGAGAGTTGGGTGGAGGACATCATCTCTGAAAATAGGGTCCCACAGCTGCACCCCATCAGTGTGAGCAGGACTCTTAGGACTCTTAGAAGAGTTAATGCTCTGAGACCATGGGGGCGCTTAGCCCCCTCTCTTCGTCACTGAGGATGATTTCATTTTTCAGGGATTAGAGAGGGTGGTCCTTGTGGTGGACTGCAGGTATGGAGAGCTGTTGTCATCGTATTAGATAGATAAGAATGATTATATGTATTGTAGAAATGTCTCCTATCATGTTCCCTAATTTTTTATTATGTCCACATCCTGGTCCCCATCTTGGACATCATAACAAACGTGCACTTTTTTGTTTAATTTACACATTGGACCATAGGAAAAATGACACTACAGCTACAGAGGTGACCGTCTGATAGCCCAGCTCGACTATCCATCTCTACTGAAGACCCTTTCAGCTTTTTGAGAGTTGGGTGGAGGACATCATCTCTGAAAATAGGGTCCCACAGCTGCACCCCATCAGTGTGAGCAGGACTCTTAGGACTCTTAGAAGAGTCAATGCTCTGAGACCATTGGGGGCACTTAGCCCCCTCTCTTCATCACTGAGGATGATTTCATTTTTCAGGGATTAGAGAGGGTGGTCCTTGTGGTGGACTGCAGATATGGAGAGCTGTTATCATCGTATTAGATAGATAAGAATGATTATATGTATTGTAGAAATGTCTCCTATCATGTTCCCTAATTTTTTATTATGTCCACATCCTGGTCCCCATCTTGGACATCATAACAAACGTGCACTTTTTTGTTTAATTTAAACATTGGACCATAGGAAAAATGACACTACAGCTACAGAGGTGACCGTCTGATAGCCCAGCTCGACTATCCATCTCTACTGAAGACCCTTTCAGCTTTTTGAGAGTTGGTTGGAGGACATCATCTCTTAAAATAGGGTCCCACAGCTGCACCCCATCAGTGTAAGCAGGACTCTTAGGACTCTTAGAAGAGTCAATGCTCTAAAACTATGGGGGGCGCTTAGCCCCCTCTCTTCGTCCCTGAGGATGATTTCATTTTTCAGGGATTAGAGAGGGTGGTCCTTGTGGTGGACTGCAGGTATGGAGAGCTGTTGTCATCGTATTAGATAGATAAGAATGATTATATGTATTGTAGAAATGTCTCCTATCATGTTCCCTAATTTTTTATTATGTCCACATCCTGGTCCCCATCTTGGACATCATAACAAACGTGCACTTTTTTGTTTAATTTACACATTGGACCATAGGAAAAATGACACTACAGCTACAGAGGTGACCGTCTGATAGCCCAGCTCGACTATCCATCTCTACTGAAGACCCTTTCAGCTTTTTGAGAGTTGGGTGGAGGACATCATCTCTGAAAATAGGGTCCCACAGCTGCACCCCATCAGTGTGAGCAGGACTCTTAGGACTCTTAGAAGAGTTAATGCTCTGAGACCATGGGGGCGCTTAGCCCCCTCTCTTCGTCATTGAGGATGATTTCATTTTTCAGGGATTAGAGAGGGTGGTCCTTGTGGTGGACTGCAGGTATGGAGAGCTGTTGTCATCGTATTAGATAGATAAGAATGATTATATGTATTGTAGAAATGTCTCCTATCATGTGCCCTAATTTTTTATTATGTCCACATCCTGGTCCCCATCTTGGACATCATAACAAACGTGCACTTTTTTGTTTAATTTACACATTGGACCATAGGAAAAATGACACTACAGCTACAGAGGTGACCGTCTGATAGCCCAGCTCGACTATCCATCTCTACTGAAGACCCTTTCAGCTTTTTGAGAGTTGGGTGGAGGACATCATCTCTGAAAATAGGGTCCCACAGCTGCACCCCATCAGTGTGAGCAGGACTCTTAGGACCCTTAGAAGAGTCAATGCTCTGAGACCATTGGGGGCACTTAGCCCCCTCTCTTCATCACTGAGGATGATTTCATTTTTCAGGGATTAGAGAGGGTGGTCCTTGTGGTGGACTGCAGATATCGAGAGCTGTTATCATCGTATTAGATAGATAAGAATGATTATATGTATTGTAGAAATGTCTCCTATCATGTTCCCTAATTTTTTATTATGTCCACATCCTGGTCCCCATCTTGGACATCATAACAAACGTGCACTTTTTTGTTTAATTTACACATTGGACCATAGGAAAAATGACACTACAGCTACAGAGGTGACCGTCTGATAGCCCAGCTCGACTATCCATCTCTACTGAAGACCCTTTCAGCTTTTTGAGAGTTGGGTGGAGGACATCATCTCTGAAAATAGGGTCCCACAGCTGCACCCCATCAGTGTGAGCAGGACTCTTAGGACTCTTAGAAGAGTCAATGCTCTGAGACCATGGGGGGCGCTTAGCCCCCTCTCTTCGTCACTGAGGATGATTTCATTTTTCAGGGATTAGAGAGGGTGGTCCTTGTGGTGGACTGCAGGTATGGAGAGCTGTTGTCATCGTATTAAATAGATAAGAATGATTATATGTATTGTAGAAATGTCTCCTATCATGTTCCCTAATTTTTTATTATGTCCACATCCTGGTCCCCATCTTGGACATCATAACAAACGTGCACTTTTTTGTTTAATTTACACATTGGACCATAGGAAAAATGACACTACAGCTACAGAGGTGACCGTCTGATAGCCCAGCTCGACTATCCATCTCTACTGAAGACCCTTTCAGCTTTTTGAGAGTTGGGTGGAGAACATCATCTCTGAAAATAGGGTCCCACAGCTGCACCCCATCAGTGTGAGCAGGACTCTTAGGACTCTTAGAAGAGTCAATGCTCTGAGACCATGGGGGGCGCTTAGCCCCCTCTCTTCGTCACTGAGGATGATTTCACTTTTCAGGGAATAGAGAGGGTGGTCCTTGTGGTGGACTGCAGGTATGGAGAGCTGTTGTCATCGTATTAGATAGATAAGAATGATTATATGTATTGTAGAAATGTCTCCTATCATGTTCCCTATTTTTTTATTATGTCCACATCCTGGTCCCCATCTTGGAAATCATAACAAACGTGCACTTTTTTGTTTAATTTACACATTGGACCATAGGAAAAATGACACTACAGCTACAGAGGTGACCGTCTGATAGCCCAGCTCGACTATCCATCTCTACTGAAGACCCTTTCAGCTTTTTGAAAGTTGGGTGGAGGACATCATCTCTGAAAATAGGGTCCCACAGCTGCACCCCATCAGTGTGAGCAGGAATCTTAGGACTCTTAGAAGAGTCAATGCTCTGAGACCATGGGGGGCGCTTAGCCCCCTCTCTTCGTCACTGAGGATGATTTCATTTTTCAGGGATTAGAGAGAGTGGTCCTTGTGGTGGACTGCAGGTATGGAGAGCTGTTGTGATCGTATTAGATAGATAAGAATGATTATATGTATTGTAGAAATGTCTCCTATCATGTTCCCTAATTTTTTATTATGTCCACATCCTGGTCCCCATCTTGAACATCATAACAAACGTGCACTTTTTTGTTTAATTTACACATTGGACCATAGGAAAAATGACACTACAGCTACAGAGGTGACCGTCTGATAGCCCAGCTCGACTATCCATCTCTACTGAAGACCCTTTCAGCTTTTTGAGAGTTGGGTGGAGGACATCATCTCTGAAAATAGGGTCCCACAGCTGCACCCCATCAGTGTGAGCAAGACTCTTAGGACTCTTAGAAGAGTCAATGCTCTGAGACCATTGGGGGCACTTAGCCCCCTCTCTTCATCACTGAGGATGATTTCATTTTTCAGGGATTAGAGAGGGTGGTCCTTGTGGTGGACTGCAGGTATGGAGAGCTGTTGTCATCGTATTAGATAGATAAGAATGATTATATGTATTGTAGAAATGTCTCCTATCATGTTCCCTAATTTTTTATTATGTCCACATCCTGGTCCCCATCTTGGACATCATAACAAACGTGCACTTTTTTGTTTAATTTACACATTGGACCATAGGAAAAATGACACTACAGCTACAGAGGTGACCGTCTGATAGCCCAGCTCGACTATCCATCTCTACTGAAGACCCTTTCAGCTTTTTGAGAGTTGGGTGGAGGACATCATCTCTGAAAATAGGGTCCCACAGCTGCACCCCATCAGTGTGAGCAGGACTCTTAGGACTCTTAGAAGAGTCAATGCTCTGAGACCATTGGGGGCACTTAGCCCCCTCTCTTCATCACTGAGGATGATTTCATTTTTCAGAGATTAGAGAGGGTGGTCCTTGTGGTGGACTGCAGATATGGAGAGCTGTTATCATCGTATTAGATAGATAAGAATGATTATATGTATTGTAGAAATGTCTCCTATCATGTTCCCTAATTTTTTATTATGTCCACATCCTGGTCCCCATCTTGGACATCATAACAAACGTGCACTTTTTTGTTTAATTTACACATTGGACCATAGGAAAAATGAAACTACGGCTACAGAGGTGACCGTCTGATAGCCCAGCTCGACTATCCATCTCTACTGAAGACCCTTTCAGCTTTTTGAGAGTTGGGTGGAGGACATCATCTCTGAAAATAGGGTCCCACAGCTGCACCCCATCAGTGTGAGCAGGACTCTTAGGACTCTTAGAAGAGTTAATGCTCTGAGACCATGGGGGCGCTTAGCCCCCTCTCTTCGTCACTGAGGATGATTTCATTTTTCAGGGATTAGAGAGGGTGGTCCTTGTGGTGGACTGCAGGTATGGAGAGCTGTTGTCATCGTATTAGATAGATAAGAATGATTATATGTATTGTAGAAATGTCTCCTATCATGTTCCCTAATTTTTTATTATGTCCACATCCTGGTCCCCATCTTGGACATCATAACAAACGTGCACTTTTTTGTTTAATTTACACATTGGACCATAGGAAAAATGACACTACAGCTACAGAGGTGACCGTCTGATAGCCCAGCTCGACTATCCATCTCTACTGAAGACCCTTTCAGCTTTTTGAGAGTTGGGTGGAGGACATCATCTCTGAAAATAGGGTCCCACAGCTGCACCCCATCAGTGTGAGCAGGACTCTTAGGACTCTTAGAAGAGTCAAAGCTCTGAGACCATTGGGGGCACTTAGCCCCCTCTCTTCATCACTGAGGATGATTTCATTTTTCAGGGATTAGAGAGGGTGGTCCTTGTGGTGGACTGCAGATATCGAGAGCTGTTATCATCGTATTAGATAGATAAGAATGATTATATGTATTGTAGAAATGTCTCCTATCATGTTCCCTAATTTTTTATTATGTCCACATCCTGGTCCCCATCTTGGACATCATAACAAACGTGCACTTTTTTGTTTAATTTACACATTGGACCATAGGAAAAATGACACTACAGCTACAGAGGTGACCGTCTGATAGCCCAGCTCGACTATCCATCTCTACTGAAGACCCTTTCAGCTTTTTGAGAGTTGGGTGGAGGACATCATCTCTGAAAATAGGGTCCCACAGCTGCACCCCATCAGTGTGAGCAGGACTCTTAGGACTCTTAGAAGAGTCAATGCTCTGAGACCATGGGGGGCGCTTAGCCCCCTCTCTTCGTCACTGAGGATGATTTCATTTTTCAGGGATTAGAGAGGGTGGTCCTTGTGGTGGACTGCAGGTATGGAGAGCTGTTGTCATCGTATTAAATAGATAAGAATGATTATATGTATTGTAGAAATGTCTCCTATCATGTTCCCTAATTTTTTATTATGTCCACATCCTGGTCCCCATCTTGGACATCATAACAAACGTGCACTTTTTTGTTTAATTTACACATTGGACCATAGGAAAAATGACACTACAGCTACAGAGGTGACCGTCTGATAGCCCAGCTCGACTATCCATCTCTACTGAAGACCCTTTCAGCTTTTTGAGAGTTGGGTGGAGAACATCATCTCTGAAAATAGGGTCCCACAGCTGCACCCCATCAGTGTGAGCAGGACTCTTAGGACTCTTAGAAGAGTCAATGCTCTGAGACCATGGGGGGCGCTTAGCCCCCTCTCTTCGTCACTGAGGATGATTTCACTTTTCAGGGAATAGAGAGGGTGGTCCTTGTGGTGGACTGCAGGTATGGAGAGCTGTTGTCATCGTATTAGATAGATAAGAATGATTATATGTATTGTAGAAATGTCTCCTATCATGTTCCCTATTTTTTTATTATGTCCACATCCTGGTCCCCATCTTGGAAATCATAACAAACGTGCACTTTTTTGTTTAATTTACACATTGGACCATAGGAAAAATGACACTACAGCTACAGAGGTGACCGTCTGATAGCCCAGCTCGACTATCCATCTCTACTGAAGACCCTTTCAGCTTTTTGAAAGTTGGGTGGAGGACATCATCTCTGAAAATAGGGTCCCACAGCTGCACCCCATCAGTGTGAGCAGGAATCTTAGGACTCTTAGAAGAGTCAATGCTCTGAGACCATGGGGGGCGCTTAGCCCCCTCTCTTCGTCACTGAGGATGATTTCATTTTTCAGGGATTAGAGAGAGTGGTCCTTGTGGTGGACTGCAGGTATGGAGAGCTGTTGTGATCGTATTAGATAGATAAGAATGATTATATGTATTGTAGAAATGTCTCCTATCATGTTCCCTAATTTTTTATTATGTCCACATCCTGGTCCCCATCTTGAACATCATAACAAACGTGCACTTTTTTGTTTAATTTACACATTGGACCATAGGAAAAATGACACTACAGCTACAGAGGTGACCGTCTGATAGCCCAGCTCGACTATCCATCTCTACTGAAGACCCTTTCAGCTTTTTGAGAGTTGGGTGGAGGACATCATCTCTGAAAATAGGGTCCCACAGCTGCACCCCATCAGTGTGAGCAGGACTCTTAGGACTCTTAGAAGAGTCAATGCTCTGAGACCATTGGGGGCACTTAGCCCCCTCTCTTCATCACTGAGGATGATTTCATTTTTCAGGGATTAGAGAGGGTGGTCCTTGTGGTGGACTGCAGGTATGGAGAGCTGTTGTCATCGTATTAGATAGATAAGAATGATTATATGTATTGTAGAAATGTCTCCTATCATGTTCCCTAATTTTTTATTATGTCCACATCCTGGTCCCCATCTTGGACATCATAACAAACGTGCACTTTTTTGTTTAATTTACACATTGGACCATAGGAAAAATGACACTACAGCTACAGAGGTGACCGTCTGATAGCCCAGCTCGACTATCCATCTCTACTGAAGACCCTTTCAGCTTTTTGAGAGTTGGGTGGAGGACATCATCTCTGAAAATAGGGTCCCACAGCTGCACCCCATCAGTGTGAGCAGGACTCTTAGGACTCTTAGAAGAGTCAATGCTCTGAGACCATTGGGGGCACTTAGCCCCCTCTCTTCATCACTGAGGATGATTTCATTTTTCAGGGATTAGAGAGGGTGGTCCTTGTGGTGGACTGCAGATATGGAGAGCTGTTATCATCGTATTAGATAGATAAGAATGATTATATGTATTGTAGAAATGTCTCCTATCATGTTCCCTAATTTTTTATTATGTCCACATCCTGGTCCCCATCTTGGACATCATAACAAACGTGCACTTTTTTGTTTAATTTACACATTGGACCATAGTGAAAATGACACTACAGCTACAGAGGTGACCGTCTGATAGCCCAGCTCGACTATCCATCTCTACTGAAGACCCTTTCAGCTTTTTGAGAGTTGGGTGGAGGACATCATCTCTTAAAATAGGGTCCCACAGCTGCACCCCATCAGTGTAAGCAGGACTCTTAGGACTCTTAGAAGAGTCAATGCTCTAAAACCATTGGGGGCACTTAGCCCCCTCTCTTCATCACTGAGGATGATTTCATTTTTCAGGGATTAGAGAGGGTGGTCCTTGTGGTGGACTGCAGATATGGAGAGCTTTTATCATCGTATTAAATAGATAAGAATGATTATATGTATTGTAGAAATGTCTCCTATCATGTTCCCTAATTTTTTATTATGTCCACATCCTGGTCCCCATCTTGGACATCATAACAAACGTGCACTTTTTTGTTTAATTTACACATTGGACCATAGGAAAAATGACACTACAGCTACAGAGGTGACCGTCTGATAGCCCAGCTCGACTATCCATCTCTACTGAAGACCCTTTCAGCTTTTTGAGAGTTGGGTGGAGGACATCATCTCTGAAAATAGGGTCCCACAGCTGCACCCCATCAGTGTGAGCAGGACTCTTAGGACTCTTAGAAGAGTCAATGCTCTGAGACCATGGGGGGCGCTTAGCCCCCTCTCTTCGTCACTGAGGATGATTTCATTTTTCAGGGATTAGAGAGGGTGGTCCTTGTGGTGGACTGCAGGTATGGAGAGCTGTTGTCATCGTATTAAATAGATAAGAATGATTATATGTATTGTAGAAATGTCTCCTATCATGTTCCCTAATTTTTTATTATGTCCACATCCTGGTCCCCATCTTGGACATCATAACAAACGTGCACTTTTTTGTTTAATTTACACATTGGACCATAGGAAAAATGACACTACAGCTACAGAGGTGACCGTCTGATAGCCCAGCTCGACTATCCATCTCTACTGAAGACCCTTTCAGCTTTTTGAGAGTTGGGTGGAGAACATCATCTCTGAAAATAGGGTCCCACAGCTGCACCCCATCAGTGTGAGCAGGACTCTTAGGACTCTTAGAAGAGTCAATGCTCTGAGACCATGGGGGGCGCTTAGCCCCCTCTCTTCGTGTGAAGCCCCACAGATGCTGCTGTGTCGGTGCATTACCTTCAGGGACTCCACTCGGCTGTATCGGGTCACAGGTAGGAGATCTTCTCTGTAGTCGTGACGCCACTCTCAGATTTGCGGTCAGTGAGGACCGCCACTGCAGGTTAAGGGCTGCCTGGGGCTGATGGTGGGTGCAGTCGGATGTAGTGGCCTCCTGAGAGTGAGGCAAGCCCCAGGGCCCTGTGTAGATGTGGTAGTACCACAAGGCGCAGAATAACTCCACACAGGCAGGATGTCTTTCAGGGTTTTTTACTCACTTCAGGTGGCAGGGTGAGTAACCCGGGCGTAGCTGGGATGAACCAGGCAGGAACCAGGTATCCTTCAGGCTGACTTTATGAGGGTGACTACTGACTCGCCTTCCTTAGCCCTTGGTGGTTTGGGGTGACCCCGACTTTGAGTCCCTATGGGGGTCACCCAGGGAAGATGCTGCAGCCTCTCTCCCCTTCGTTCGCCGTTTGCTTGTTCCCCGGACCAGGTCACTCCAGCTGCTTGCCTCCTGAGACCTATGGGCCCTAACTGTGGTTACGTGGCTGCGGCTTTTGTGGTATTGTGGTGTGGGCTTTGAGAGCCCCACACCGGCAGGTTTAGCAGGGAAAGGTGAATCTATCCTCGCTTCGGGATCTGCCGCCCGTTTGGGCCTGGTTCTCCCTAGCAGTCTCCTTACTTCCCACTCCGCTGTCCTCTAGCTGAAGCTGGATTTCGGGTAGCCCTCCTAGGTGACCGTTCTCCCCCGTCTGTAGCCACTGCGCGGGCGCTGTTAGACAGCAAAAACCCCACAGGTCTGCTCCTTACTGAGCCCTCTGGAGTTCTCCTCTAACTGACTCACTGCTCCTCCTCTCCTGTTCTTGCCTACGCCACCTAGCAACCAGACTCTCTTACCACACCCCTTGAGAGGAGATGGAGGCCGTGCTCATGCTTCGCCCCCTCCTGGGATCCCCAGGGGTCCTCTCATAGGTACATGTGGTAGACCTGGTCACTATGCGCCTGTGTTCCACACCCCGGTCAGCCTTCTGGATTACCTGTATTGTAC
The DNA here is from genome assembly GCF_048569485.1 of Anomaloglossus baeobatrachus. NCBI lineage: Eukaryota > Metazoa > Chordata > Amphibia > Anura > Aromobatidae > Anomaloglossus > Anomaloglossus baeobatrachus. The sequence continues at coordinate 23,110 of NW_027441979.1, read as the reverse complement.
TGTCCCCAGCATGGGTGCAGTACTCAGTGGTGCCTGACCAGGTCAGGGGCGCCACATTCCCCCTTAGTTATCACCAGCACGTCCTCGGGCTGCAAGACAACATTTTAAATGCATAAAACATTAAAACATGGTAAAACATTTTAAGATCACCAGGTATCAGACATCACCAACCTCCACCCACAAGTCCGTTAACCCACCCAAAACCCTCTCACGTTGGCCGCGCCTTCAGCCACTTCTGGCAGGATGTAGAGGCGGCTTTCATGGGCTGGTGGTTTCAGGGTATACCCGGCCTGGTGGATCTGCGCCTTCAGCCTCTTCTGGCAGGATGTAGAGGCGGCCTCCACAGTTGGTGCTGACCAGGTACCCTCTTTGTGGTGGTGAGCCAAGGCCCCATAAACAGGCGTGCTCTCTCTGGTTGCAGGTGAGCCAAGGCCCTATATACGGACGTGCTCCCTGGTTGCAGATGAGCCAAGCCCCTAAACAGGCTGGCTCTGGTGGTGGTGCCTCTGGTGTAACTATTTACACTGCGAGAGTTTGTGGCTATAGCCAGTTCATAGCCTTAAGGTTTATTTCTCACAATAGTTTTTGTGGGCACAGGCTTGAACTTGAGAACGTTGCAAACAAACTGGTCAAAACTTTTCAAAACTTCAACTGGTAACTTCTTTCTTTACTTTACGTTACTCCTCTTTACCAGGGCTTGAGCCTGTATGGCGGCGGCACCTGCTGCTTTCCTGCTCTCTGTCGTCGTCGGTGGTTGTCTCATCCGTAGGTTCTTTTTCTCTGCTTTCTCTATCTTCATCTGTTTCTCTATCTCTGTCTTTCCTTTCTTCTTCTTTAGGACATGGTGCAACATCCAGTGCATACCATCCTCTTTCTCCTTGATGCATGGTAAATTGTACGGAGTCTCCCATCCTCAGGTTTCTTCCCGGATGTCCTCTGGGCAGGTTGGCGCTGACGTCTCTCCTATTGACAAAAATGCCTTCTTTCATTCCTGGTGCGACTATAAAGCCATATCCGCTCTTCAAGTTAAAGTCCTCTACAACTCCTCTACAAAGGGGTCCTCTGACCTGGGCTTTGGCTCTTCTCAGGAATCGTTTCTCTTGTAGGTCTCTGGCCGTTATTTCTCTCTGCTCTGGGGATGGCGGTGCAGGGAAAGCCTGGGTTCTGCTATGACGCCGTGTCTTGCGGGCTGGATGCTGCTGGGTGCAGCTTACAAGCTCCCAGGTGAGGCTTTGGGGCAGGTCTTCTTCAGCAGACGGTGTCAGGTCTTCTTCATCCCAGCGGGAATATGGTAACATCTCCGGCTCTGGGTATGGATCCACTGCTGTTGGCTCCTGAGTCAGCTCCTCAGCTTCCTGGCCTCCTCTCCCCCTTAGTTCTTCTTGGCACTCCTTTGGTGGCAGTGCTGGGGATGGACTTTCTTCCGCAGGCCCAGGCGGGGGACTCTTTGGCGTAGTTGCTGCAGGGGTTGCCGGCATCCTTCTGGGGGTGTGCGGAGGGAGCACGTACTGGTCCACCAACCATTGTGGAAACTTAGCCTCCATGTCAGCCTTCAGCCTCCAGTATTCGGGGTCATCCCCCAGCATGGGCTTCCTATCAAGGACCTCCGTGGCCTGGGGAGTAGTGTCTGCTCTGGCCTTGCAGGCCGGGGTAAATGACGAGGTAGACTTTTCTTGGCGGGCCGCGCCTGGCATGGCGGCGGCCTGGTCTTGGCGGGCCGCGCCTGGCATGGCGGCGGCCTGGTCTTGGCGGGCCGCGCCCGGCATGGCGGCGGCCTGGTCTTGGCGGGCCGCGCCCGGCATGGCGGCGGCCTGGTCTTGGCGGGCCGCGCCCGGCATGGCGGCGGCCTGGATCAGCGTCGCAGCTGCGATGGGATCTTTGCAGGCTGGGCTGGGCGTCGTTGCAGCGATCGGGGCTTGGCGGGCCGAGCAGGGCATCGCTGCGGCGGCCTGGGCTGGGCGGGCCGCGGTGGCAGCCGGTTCTTTGCGGGCCGGGCAGGGCATCGCTGCAGGGACCGGGTCTTGGTGGGCCGAGCAGGGCATCGCTGCGGCGGCCTGGGCTGGGCGGGCCGCACCGGACGTGGCTGCGGCCTGGATCAGCGTCGCCGCACCGGGCGCCTCTGCGGGGACCGCGGACGTGGCAGCAGGGGTCGGGGCACTTGCGCTGGCCGGGGCATCACTCGACTCACCCATCTGTGGCAGCATCGGGGTCTGCGTCGTCGCCGTCCTGTCTGGCACTCGGCGCGCGGCCCTCCTTTCATAGGCCCGAACCGCCGCGGTCATCTCCAGCAGTTCCATTCGTTCTTCCCGAATCTGCTCCACAACCCGGGTCTCCAGTCGATCGCAGAACTGGGCCAGCTCCCGATACCACCAGGCAGCGGAGCCTGGTTCTGGGTTCCTGCGGTCAGACGCCATTTCTTCTGCGCCCTCTTCTGCACGATCTCCCAGCAGTGGACTCGTCGCTGCCTCCAGTAGCAAACTGTTCAGTTTCTGCTCTGCCTCTTTCAGCAGCTCCTCTCCCAGCAGCAGGCTTGTGGCTCCCTTTCTGTCCCGACGTCTCTGGACGCCTCCGCTCTCATCGCTGGCGAGGTCAGAACTCTGCAGGGGATCTCTGGGTAGCCACACCTCTTCGTGGGCGGTAACTTCTTCCAGCGCGGGCTGCTGTTGTTTTTCAGCGCGCTTTTCATGGTGGCAATATGGCGGCGCTTCCAATTTTTCAAGCGGACCGCCCAGGCACATGGTCACCTGTCTGAACAGGTCTAGTCCTTATCCTGTTCGTGACGCCAGATGTGAAGCCCCACAGATGCTGCTGTGTCGGTGCATTACCTTCAGGGACTCCACTCGGCTGTATCGGGTCACAGGTAGGAGATCTTCTCTGTAGTCGTGACGCCACTCTCAGATTTGCGGTCAGTGAGGACCGCCACTGCAGGTTAAGGGCTGCCTGGGGCTGATGGTGGGTGCAGTCGGATGTAGTGGCCTCCTGAGAGTGAGGCAAGCCCCAGGGCCCTGTGTAGATGTGGTAGTACCACAAGGCGCAGAATAACTCCACACAGGCAGGATGTCTTTCAGGGTTTTTTACTCACTTCAGGTGGCAGGGTGAGTAACCCGGGCGTAGCTGGGATGAACCAGGCAGGAACCAGGTATCCTTCAGGCTGACTTTATGAGGGTGACTACTGACTCGCCTTCCTTAGCCCTTGGTGGTTTGGGGTGACCCCGACTTTGAGTCCCTATGGGGGTCACCCAGGGAAGATGCTGCAGCCTCTCTCCCCTTCGTTCGCCGTTTGCTTGTTCCCCGGACCAGGTCACTCCAGCTGCTTGCCTCCTGAGACCTATGGGCCCTAACTGTGGTTACGTGGCTGCGGCTTTTGTGGTATTGTGGTGTGGGCTTTGAGAGCCCCACACCGGCAGGTTTAGCAGGGAAAGGTGAATCTATCCTCGCTTCGGGATCTGCCGCCCGTTTGGGCCTGGTTCTCCCTAGCAGTCTCCTTACTTCCCACTCCGCTGTCCTCTAGCTGAAGCTGGATTTCGGGTAGCCCTCCTAGGTGACCGTTCTCCCCCGTCTGTAGACACTGCGCGGGCGCTGTTAGACAGCAAAAACCCCACAGGTCTGCTCCTTACTGAGCCCTCTGGAGTTCTCCTCTAACTGACTCACTGCTCCTCCTCTCCTGTTCTTGCCTACGCCACCTAGCAACCAGACTCTCTTACCACACCCCTTGAGAGGAGATGGAGGCCGTGCTCATGCTTCGCCCCCTCCTGGGATCCCCAGGGGTCCTCTCATAGGTACATGTGTGAGACCTGGTCACTATGCGCCTGTGTTCCACACCCCGGTCAGCCTTCTGGATTACCTGTATTGTACTGTCCCCAGCATGGGTGCAGTACTCAGTGGTGCCTGACCAGGTCAGGGGCGCCACATTCGTCACTGAGGATGATTTCACTTTTCAGGGAATAGAGAGGGTGGTCCTTGTGGTGGACTGCAGGTATGGAGAGCTGTTGTCATCGTATTAGATAGATAAGAATGATTATATGTATTGTAGAAATGTCTCCTATCATGTTCCCTATTTTTTTATTATGTCCACATCCTGGTCCCCATCTTGGAAATCATAACAAACGTGCACTTTTTTGTTTAATTTACACATTGGACCATAGGAAAAATGACACTACAGCTACAGAGGTGACCGTCTGATAGCCCAGCTCGACTATCCATCTCTACTGAAGACCCTTTCAGCTTTTTGAGAGTTGGGTGGAGGACATCATCTCTGAAAATAGGGTCCCACAGCTGCACCCCATCAGTGTGAGCAGGAATCTTAGGACTCTTAGAAGAGTCAATGCTCTGAGACCATGGGGGGCGCTTAGCCCCCTCTCTTCGTCACTGAGGATGATTTCATTTTTCAGGGATTAGAGAGAGTGGTCCTTGTGGTGGACTGCAGGTATGGAGAGCTGTTGTGATCGTATTAGATAGATAAGAATGATTATATGTATTGTAGAAATGTCTCCTATCATGTTCCCTAATTTTTTATTATGTCCACATCCTGGTCCCCATCTTGAACATCATAACAAACGTGCACTTTTTTGTTTAATTTACACATTGGACCATAGGAAAAATGACACTACAGCTACAGAGGTGACCGTCTGATAGCCCAGCTCGACTATCCATCTCTACTGAAGACCCTTTCAGCTTTTTGAGAGTTGGGTGGAGGACATCATCTCTGAAAATAGGGTCCCACAGCTGCACCCCATCAGTGTGAGCAGGACTCTTAGGACTCTTAGAAGAGTCAATGCTCTGAGACCATTGGGGGCACTTAGCCCCCTCTCTTCATCACTGAGGATGATTTCATTTTTCAGGGATTAGAGAGGGTGGTCCTTGTGGTGGACTGCAGGTATGGAGAGCTGTTGTCATCGTATTAGATAGATAAGAATGATTATATGTATTGTAGAAATGTCTCCTATCATGTTCCCTAATTTTTTATTATGTCCACATCCTGGTCCCCATCTTGGACATCATAACAAACGTGCACTTTTTTGTTTAATTTACACATTGGACCATAGGAAAAATGAAACTACAGCTACAGAGGTGACCGTCTGATAGCCCAGCTCGACTATCCATCTCTACTGAAGACCCTTTCAGCTTTTTGAGAGTTGGGTGGAGGACATCATCTCTGAAAATAGGGTCCCACAGCTGCACCCCATCAGTGTGAGCAGGACTCTTAGGACTCTTAGAAGAGTCAATGCTCTGAGACCATGGGGGGCGCTTAGCCCCCACTCTTCGTCACTGAGGATGATTTCATTTTTCAGGGATTAGAGAGGGTGGTCCTTGTGGTGGACTGCAGGTATGGAGAGCTGTTGTCATCGTATTAAATAGATAAGAATGATTATATGTATTGTAGAAATGTCTCCTATCATGTTCCCTAATTTTTTATTATGTCCACATCCTGGTCCCCATCTTGGAAATCATAACAAACGTGCACTTTTTTGTTTAATTTACACATTGGACCATAGGAAAAATGACACTACAGCTACAGAGGTGACCGTCTGATAGCCCAGCTCGACTATCCATCTCTACTGAAGACCCTTTCAGCTTTTTGAGAGTTGGGTGGAGGACATCATCTCTGAAAATAGGGTCCCACAGCTGCACCCCATCAGTGTGAGCAGGAATCTTAGGACTCTTAGAAGAGTCAATGCTTTGAGACCATGGGGGGCGCTTAGCCCCCTCTCTTCGTCACTGAGGATGATTTAATTTTTCAGGGATTAGAGAGAGTGGTCCTTGTGGTGGACTGCAGGTATGGAGAGCTGTTGTGATCGTATTAGATAGATAAGAATGATTATATGTATTGTAGAAATGTCTCCTATCATGTTCCCTAATTTCTTATTATGTCCACATCCTGGTCCCCATCTTGGACATCATAACAAACGTGCACTTTTTTGTTTAATTTACACATTGGACCATAGGAAAAATGACACTACAGCTACAGAGGTGACCGTCTGATAGCCCAGCTCGACTATCCATCTCTACTGAAGACCCTTTCAGCTTTTTGAGAGTTGGGTGGAGGACATCATCTCTGAAAATAGGGTCCCACAGCTTCACCCCATCAGTGTGAGCAGGACTCTTAGGACTCTTAGAAGAGTCAATGCTCTGGTACCATGGGGGGCGCTTGGCCCCCTCTCTTCGTCACTGAGGATGATTTCATTTTTCAGGGATTAGAGAGGGTGGTCCTTGTGGTGGACTGCAGGTATGGAGAGCTGTTGTCATCGTATTAGATAGATAAGAATGATTATATGTATTGTAGAAATGTCTCCTATCATGTTCCCTAATTTTTTATTATGTCCACATCCTGGTCCCCATCTTGGACATCATAACAAACGTGCACTTTTTTGTTTAATTTACACATTGGACCATAGGAAAAATGACACTACAGCTACAGAGGTGACCGTCTGATAGCCCAGCTCGACTATCCATCTCTACTGAAGACCCTTTCAGCTTTTTGAGAGTTGGGTGGAGGACATCATCTCTGAAAATAGGGTCCCACAGCTGCACCCCATCAGTGTGAGCAGGACTCTTAGGACTCTTAGAAGAGTTAATGCTCTGAGACCATGGGGGCGCTTAGCCCCCTCTCTTCGTCACTGAGGATGATTTCATTTTTCAGGGATTAGAGAGGGTGGTCCTTGTGGTGGACTGCAGGTATGGAGAGCTGTTGTCATCGTATTAGATAGATAAGAATGATTATATGTATTGTAGAAATGTCTCCTATCATGTTCCCTAATTTTTTATTATGTCCACATCCTGGTCCCCATCTTGAACATCATAACAAACGTGCACTTTTTTGTTTAATTTACACATTGGACCATAGGAAAAATGACACTACAGCTACAGAGGTGACCGTCTGATAGCCCAGCTCGACTATCCATCTCTACTGAAGACCCTTTCAGCTTTTTGAGAGTTGGGTGGAGGACATCATCTCTGAAAATAGGGTCCCACAGCTTCACCCCATCAGTGTGAGCAGGACTCTTAGGACTCTTAGAAGAGTCAATGCTCTGAGACCATTGGGGGCACTTAGCCCCCTCTCTTCGTCACTGAGGATGATTTCATTTTTCAGGGATTAGAGAGGGTGGTCCTTGTGGTGGACTGCAGGTATGGAGAGCTGTTGTCATCGTATTAGATAGATAAGAATGATTATATGTATTGTAGAAATGTCTCCTATCATGTTCCCTAATTTCTTATTATGTCCACATCCTGGTCCCCATCTTGGACATCATAACAAACGTGCACTTTTTTGTTTAATTTACACATTGGACCATAGGAAAAATGACACTACAGCTACAGAGGTGACCGTCTGATAGCCCAGCTCGACTATCCATCTCTACTGAAGACCCTTTCAGCTTTTTGAGAGTCGGGTGGAGGACATCATCTCTGAAAATAGGGTCCCACAGCTTCACCCCATCAGTGTGAGCAGGACTCTTAGGACTCTTAGAAGAGTCAATGCTCTGGTACCATGGGGGGCGCTTGGCCCCCTCTCTTCGTCACTGAGGATGATTTCATTTTTCAGGGATTAGAGAGGGTGGTCCTTGTGGTGGACTGCAGGTATGGAGAGCTGTTGTCATCGTATTAGATAGATAAGAATGATTATATGTATTGTAGAAATGTCTCCTATCATGTTCCCTAATTTTTTATTATGTCCACATCCTGGTCCCCATCTTGGACATCATAACAAACGTGCACTTTTTTGTTTAATTTACACATTGGACCATAGGAAAAATGACACTACAGCTACAGAGGTGACCGTCTGATAGCCTAGCTCGACTATCCATCTCTACTGAAGACCCTTTCAGCTTTTTGAGAGTTGGGTGGAGGACATCATCTCTGAAAATAGGGTCCCACAGCTGCACCCCATCAGTGTGAGCAGGACTCTTAGGACTCTTAGAAGAGTTAATGCTCTGAGACCATGGGGGCGCTTAGCCCCCTCTCTTCGTCACTGAGGATGATTTCATTTTTCAGGGATTAGAGAGGGTGGTCCTTGTGGTGGACTGCAGGTATGGAGAGCTGTTGTCATCGTATTAGATAGATAAGAATGATTATATGTATTGTAGAAATGTCTCCTATCATGTTCCCTAATTTTTTATTATGTCCACATCCTGGTCCCCATCTTGGACATCATAACAAACGTGCACTTTTTTGTTTAATTTACACATTGGACCATAGGAAAAATGACACTACAGCTACAGAGGTGACCGTCTGATAGCCCAGCTCGACTATCCATCTCTACTGAAGACCCTTTCAGCTTTTTGAGAGTTGGGTGGAGGACATCATCTCTGAAAATAGGGTCCCACAGCTGCACCCCATCAGTGTGAGCAGGACTCTTAGGACTCTTAGAAGAGTCAATGCTCTGAGACCATTGGGGGCACTTAGCCCCCTCTCTTCGTCACTGAGGATGATTTCATTTTTCAGGGATTAGAGAGGGTGGTCCTTGTGGTGGACTGCAGGTATGGAGAGCTGTTGTCATCGTATTAGATAGATAAGAATGATTATATGTATTGTAGAAATGTCTCCTATCATGTTCCCTAATTTTTTATTATGTCCACATCCTGGTCCCCATCTTGGACATCATAACAAACGTGCACTTTTTTGTTTAATTTACACATTGGACCATAGGAAAAATGACACTACAGCTACATAGGTGACCGTCTGATAGCCCAGCTCGACTATCCATCTCTACTGAAGACCCTTTCAGCTTTTTGAGAGTCGGGTGGAGGACATCATCTCTGAAAATAGGGTCCCACAGCTTCACCCCATCAGTGTGAGCAGGACTCTTAGGACTCTTAGAAGAGTCAATGCTCTGGTACCATGGGGGGCGCTTGGCCCCCTCTCTTCGTCACTGAGGATGATTTCATTTTTCAGGGATTAGAGAGGGTGGTCCTTGTGGTGGACTGCAGGTATGGAGAGCTGTTGTCATCGTATTAGATAGATAAGAATGATTATATGTATTGTAGAAATGTCTCCTATCATGTTCCCTATTTTTTTATTATGTCCACATCCTGGTCCCCATCTTGGAAATCATAACAAACGTGCACTTTTTTGTTTAATTTACACATTGGACCATAGGAAAAATGACACTACAGCTACAGAGGTGACCGTCTGATAGCCCAGCTCGACTATCCATCTCTACTGAAGACCCTTTCAGCTTTTTGAGAGTTGGGTGGAGGACATCATCTCTGAAAATAGGGTCCCACAGCTGCACCCCATCAGTGTGAGCAGGAATCTTAGGACTCTTAGAAGAGTCAATGCTCTGAGACCATGGGGGGCGCTTAGCCCCCTCTCTTCGTCACTGAGGATGATTTAATTTTTCAGGGATTAGAGAGAGTGGTCCTTGTGGTGGACTGCAGGTATGGAGAGCTGTTGTGATCGTATTAGATAGATAAGAATGATTATATGTATTGTAGAAATGTCTCCTATCATGTTCCCTAATTTCTTATTATGTCCACATCCTGGTCCCCATCTTGGACATCATAACAAACGTGCACTTTTTTGTTTAATTTACACATTGGACCATAGGAAAAATGACACTACAGCTACAGAGGTGACCGTCTGATAGCCCAGCTCGACTATCCATCTCTACTGAAGACCCTTTCAGCTTTTTGAGAGTTGGGTGGAGGACATCATCTCTGAAAATAGGGTCCCACAGCTTCACCCCATCAGTGTGAGCAGGACTCTTAGGACTCTTAGAAGAGTCAATGCTCTGGTACCATGGGGGGCGCTTGGCCCCCTCTCTTCGTCACTGAGGATGATTTCATTTTTCAGGGATTAGAGAGGGTGGTCCTTGTGGTGGACTGCAGGTATGGAGAGCTGTTGTCATCGTATTAGATAGATAAGAATGATTATATGTATTGTAGAAATGTCTCCTATCATGTTCCCTAATTTTTTATTATGTCCACATCCTGGTCCCCATCTTGGACATCATAACAAACGTGCACTTTTTTGTTTAATTTACACATTGGACCATAGGAAAAATGACACTACAGCTACAGAGGTGACCGTCTGATAGCCCAGCTCGACTATCCATCTCTACTGAAGACCCTTTCAGCTTTTTGAGAGTTGGGTGGAGGACATCATCTCTGAAAATAGGGTCCCACAGCTGCACCCCATCAGTGTGAGCAGGACTCTTAGGACTCTTAGAAGAGTTAATGCTCTGAGACCATGGGGGCGCTTAGCCCCCTCTCTTCGTCACTGAGGATGATTTCATTTTTCAGGGATTAGAGAGGGTGGTCCTTGTGGTGGACTGCAGGTATGGAGAGCTGTTGTCATCGTATTAGATAGATAAGAATGATTATATGTATTGTAGAAATGTCTCCTATCATGTTCCCTAATTTTTTATTATGTCCACATCCTGGTCCCCATCTTGAACATCATAACAAACGTGCACTTTTTTGTTTAATTTACACATTGGACCATAGGAAAAATGACACTACAGCTACAGAGGTGACCGTCTGATAGCCCAGCTCGACTATCCATCTCTACTGAAGACCCTTTCAGCTTTTTGAGAGTTGGGTGGAGGACATCATCTCTGAAAATAGGGTCCCACAGCTTCACCCCATCAGTGTGAGCAGGACTCTTAGGACTCTTAGAAGAGTCAATGCTCTGAGACCATTGGGGGCACTTAGCCCCCTCTCTTCGTCACTGAGGATGATTTCATTTTTCAGGGATTAGAGAGGGTGGTCCTTGTGGTGGACTGCAGGTATGGAGAGCTGTTGTCATCGTATTAGATAGATAAGAATGATTATATGTATTGTAGAAATGTCTCTTATCATGTTCCCTAATTTCTTATTATGTCCACATCCTGGTCCCCATCTTGGACATCATAACAAACGTGCACTTTTTTGTTTAATTTACACATTGGACCATAGGAAAAATGACACTACAGCTACAGAGGTGACCGTCTGATAGCCCAGCTCGACTATCCATCTCTACTGAAGACCCTTTCAGCTTTTTGAGAGTCGGGTGGAGGACATCATCTCTGAAAATAGGGTCCCACAGCTTCACCCCATCAGTGTGAGCAGGACTCTTAGGACTCTTAGAAGAGTCAATGCTCTGGTACCATGGGGGGCGCTTGGCCCCCTCTCTTCGTCACTGAGGATGATTTCATTTTTCAGGGATTAGAGAGGGTGGTCCTTGTGGTGGACTGCAGGTATGGAGAGCTGTTGTCATCGTATTAGATAGATAAGAATGATTATATGTATTGTAGAAATGTCTCCTATCATGTTCCCTAATTTTTTATTATGTCCACATCCTGGTCCCCATCTTGGACATCATAACAAACGTGCACTTTTTTGTTTAATTTACACATTGGACCATAGGAAAAATGACACTACAGCTACAGAGGTGACCGTCTGATAGCCTAGCTCGACTATCCATCTCTACTGAAGACCCTTTCAGCTTTTTGAGAGTTGGGTGGAGGACATCATCTCTGAAAATAGGGTCCCACAGCTGCACCCCATCAGTGTGAGCAGGACTCTTAGGACTCTTAGAAGAGTTAATGCTCTGAGACCATGGGGGCGCTTAGCCCCCTCTCTTCGTCACTGAGGATGATTTCATTTTTCAGGGATTAGAGAGGGTGGTCCTTGTGGTGGACTGCAGGTATGGAGAGCTGTTGTCATCGTATTAGATAGATAAGAATGATTATATGTATTGTAGAAATGTCTCCTATCATGTTCCCTAATTTTTTATTATGTCCACATCCTGGTCCCCATCTTGGACATCATAACAAACGTGCACTTTTTTGTTTAATTTACACATTGGACCATAGGAAAAATGACACTACAGCTACAGAGGTGACCGTCTGATAGCCCAGCTCGACTATCCATCTCTACTGAAGACCCTTTCAGCTTTTTGAGAGTTGGGTGGAGGACATCATCTCTGAAAATAGGGTCCCACAGCTGCACCCCATCAGTGTGAGCAGGACTCTTAGGACTCTTAGAAGAGTCAATGCTCTGAGACCATTGGGGGCACTTAGCCCCCTCTCTTCGTCACTGAGGATGATTTCATTTTTCAGGGATTAGAGAGGGTGGTCCTTGTGGTGGACTGCAGGTATGGAGAGCTGTTGTCATCGTATTAGATAGATAAGAATGATTATATGTATTGTAGAAATGTCTCTTATCATGTTCCCTAATTTCTTATTATGTCCACATCCTGGTCCCCATCTTGGACATCATAACAAACGTGCACTTTTTTGTTTAATTTACACATTGGACCATAGGAAAAATGACACTACAGCTACAGAGGTGACCGTCTGATAGCCCAGCTCGACTATCCATCTCTACTGAAGACCCTTTCAGCTTTTTGAGAGTCGGGTGGAGGACATCATCTCTGAAAATAGGGTCCCACAGCTTCACCCCATCAGTGTGAGCAGGACTCTTAGGACTCTTAGAAGAGTCAATGCTCTGGTACCATGGGGGGCGCTTGGCCCCCTCTCTTCGTCACTGAGGATGATTTCATTTTTCAGGGATTAGAGAGGGTGGTCCTTGTGGTGGACTGCAGGTATGGAGAGCTGTTGTCATCGTATTAGATAGATAAGAATGATTATATGTATTGTAGAAATGTCTCCTATCATGTTCCCTAATTTTTTATTATGTCCACATCCTGGTCCCCATCTTGGACATCATAACAAACGTGCACTTTTTTGTTTAATTTACACATTGGACCATAGGAAAAATGACACTACAGCTACAGAGGTGACCGTCTGATAGCCTAGCTCGACTATCCATCTCTACTGAAGACCCTTTCAGCTTTTTGAGAGTTGGGTGGAGGACATCATCTCTGAAAATAGGGTCCCACAGCTGCACCCCATCAGTGTGAGCAGGACTCTTAGGACTCTTAGAAGAGTTAATGCTCTGAGACCATGGGGGCGCTTAGCCCCCTCTCTTCGTCACTGAGGATGATTTCATTTTTCAGGGATTAGAGAGGGTGGTCCTTGTGGTGGACTGCAGGTATGGAGAGCTGTTGTCATCGTATTAGATAGATAAGAATGATTATATGTATTGTAGAAATGTCTCCTATCATGTTCCCTAATTTTTTATTATGTCCACATCCTGGTCCCCATCTTGGACATCATAACAAACGTGCACTTTTTTGTTTAATTTACACATTGGACCATAGGAAAAATGACACTACAGCTACAGAGGTGACCGTCTGATAGCCCAGCTCGACTATCCATCTCTACTGAAGACCCTTTCAGCTTTTTGAGAGTTGGGTGGAGGACATCATCTCTGAAAATAGGGTCCCACAGCTGCACCCCATCAGTGTGAGCAGGACTCTTAGGACTCTTAGAAGAGTCAATGCTCTGAGACCATTGGGGGCACTTAGCCCCCTCTCTTCGTCACTGAGGATGATTTCATTTTTCAGGGATTAGAGAGGGTGGTCCTTGTGGTGGACTGCAGGTATGGAGAGCTGTTGTCATCGTATTAGATAGATAAGAATGATTATATGTATTGTAGAAATGTCTCCTATCATGTTCCCTAATTTTTTATTATGTCCACATCCTGGTCCCCATCTTGGACATCATAACAAACGTGCACTTTTTTGTTTAATTTACACATTGGACCATAGGAAAAATGACACTACAGCTACATAGGTGACCGTCTGATAGCCCAGCTCGACTATCCATCTCTACTGAAGACCCTTTCAGCTTTTTGAGAGTCTGGTGGAGGACATCATCTCTGAAAATAGGGTCCCACAGCTTAACCCCATCAGTGTGAGCAGGACTCTTAGGACTCTTAGAAGAGTCAATGCTCTGGTACCATGGGGGGCGCTTGGCCCCCTCTCTTCGTCACTGAGGATGATTTCATTTTTCAGGGATTAGAGAGGGTGGTCCTTGTGGTGGACTGCAGGTATGGAGAGCTGTTGTCATCGTATTAGATAGATAAGAATGATTATATGTATTGTAGAAATGTCTCCTATCATGTTCCCTAATTTTTTATTATGTCCACATCCTGGTCCCCATCTTGGACATCATAACAAACGTGCACTTTTTTGTTTAATTTACACATTGGACCATAGGAAAAATGACACTACAGCTACAGAGGTGACCGTCTGATAGCCCAGCTCGACTATCCATCTCTACTGAAGACCCTTTCAGCTTTTTGAGAGTTGGGTGGAGGACATCATCTCTGAAAATAGGGTCCCACAGCTGCACCCCATCAGTGTGAGCAGGACTCTTAGGACTCTTAGAAGAGTCAATGCTCTGAGACCATTGGGGGCACTTAGCCCCCTCTCTTCGTCACTGAGGATGATTTCATTTTTCAGGGATTAGAGAGGGTGGTCCTTGTGGTGGACTGCAGGTATGGAGAGCTGTTATCGTATTAGATAGATAAGAATGATTATATGTATTGTAGAAATGTCTCCTATCATGTTCCCTAATTTTTTATTATGTCCACATCCTGGTCCCCATCTTGGACATCATAACAAACGTGCACTTTTTTGTTTAATTTACACATTGGACCATAGGAAAAATGACACTACAACTACAGAGGTGACCGTCTGATAGCCCAGCTCGACAATCCATCTCTACTGAAGACCCTTTCAGCTTTTTGAGAGTTGGGTGGAGGACATCATCTCTGAAAATAGGGTCCCACAGCTGCACCCCATCAGTGTGAGCAGGACTCTTAGGACTCTTAGAAGAGTCAATGCTCTGAGACCATGGGGGGCGTTTAGCCCCCTCTCTTCATCACTAAGGATGATTTCATTTTTCAGGGATTAGAGAGGGTGGTCCTTGTGGTGGACTGCAGGTATGGAGAGCTGTTGTCATCGTATTAAATAGATAAGAATGATTATATGTATTGTAGAAATGTCTCCTATCATGTTCCCTAATTTTTTATTATGTCCACATCCTGGTCCCCATCTTGGACATCATAACAAACGTGCACTTTTTTGTTTAATTTACACTTTGGACCATAGGAAAAATGACACTACAGGTACAGAGGTGACCGTCTGATAGCCCAGCTCGACTATCCATCTCTACTGAAGACCCTTTCAGCTTTTTGAGAGTTTGGTGGAGAACATCATCTCTGAAAATAGGGTCCCACAGCTGCACCCCATCAGTGTGAGCAGGACTCTTAGGACTCTTAGAAGAGTCAATGCTCTGAGACCATGGGGGGCGCTTAGCCCCCTCTCTTCGTCACTGAGGATGATTTCACTTTTCAGGGAATAGAGAGGGTGGTCCTTGTGGTGGACTGAAGGTATGGAGAGCTGTTGTCATCGTATTAGATAGATAAGAATGATTATATGTATTGTAGAAATGTCTCCTATCATGTTCCCTATTTTTTTATTATGTCCACATCCTGGTCCCCATCTTGGAAATCATAACAAACGTGCACTTTTTTGTTTAATTTACACATTGGACCATAGGAAAAATGACACTACAGCTACAGAGGTGACCGTCTGATAGCCCAGCTCGACTATCCATCTCTACTGAAGACCCTTTCAGCTTTTTGAGAGTTGGGTGGAGGACATCATCTCTGAAAATAGGGTCCCACAGCTGCACCCCATCAGTGTGAGCAGGACTCTTAGGACTCTTAGAAGAGTCAATGTTTTGAGACCATGGGGTGCGCTTAGCCCCCTCTCTTCGTCACTGAGGATGATTTCATTTTTCAGGGATTAGAGAGGGTGGTCCTTGTGGTGGACTGCAGGTATGGAGAGCTGTTGTCATCGTATTAGATAGATAAGAATAATTATATGTATTGTAGAAATGTCTCCTATCATGTTCCCTATTTTTTTATTATGTCCACATCCTGGTCCCCATCTTGGAAATCATAACAAACGTGCACTTTTTTGTTTAATTTACACATTGGACCATAGGAAAAATGACACTACAGCTACAGAGGTGACCGTCTGATAGCCCAGCTCGACTATCCATCTCTACTGAAGACCCTTTCAGCTTTTTGAGAGTTGGGTGGAGGACATCATCTCTGAAAATAGGGTCCCACAGCTGCACCCCATCAGTGTGAGCAGGACTCTTAGGACTCTTAGAAGAGTCAATGCTCTGAGACCATGGGGGGCGCTTAGCCCCCTCTCTTCGTCACTGAGGATGATTTCATTTTTCAGGGATTAGAGAGAGTGGTCCTTGTGGTGGACTGCAGGAATGGAGAGCTGTTGTGATCGTATTAGATAGATAAGAATGATTATATGTATTGTAGAAATGTCTCCTATCATGTTCCCTAATTTTTTATTATGTCCACATCCTGGTCCCCATCTTGGACATCATAACAAACGTGCACTTTTTTGTTTAATTTACACATTGGACCATAGGAAAAATGACACTACAGCTACAGAGGTGACCGTCTGATAGCCCAGCTCGACTATCCATCTCTACTGAAGACCCTTTCAGCTTTTTGAGAGTTGGGTGGAGGACATCATCTCTTAAAATAGGGTCCCACAGCTGCACCCCATCAGTGTAAGCAGGACTCTTAGGACTCTTAGAAGAGTCAATGCTCTAAAACCATGGGGGGCGCCAAACAAAACTTTTAGTAGGTTTCTACTTATTTTATTAAATATTATCTCCACCAAACAGGACAAGCTTGCATCTGTTATAGTTTTGGAGAAAAATGTGATCATTTCATGTATGCGCGAAATGCCTTAAAAATGGCTTTAAAATAGTTTTGAAGCATGGAGACGATTATCTCGGGATTGCAAGATAACCAAACAAAACTTTTAGTGGATTTCTACATATTTTATTAAATATCATCTCTACCAAACAGGACAAGCTTGCATCTGTTTTAGTTTTGAAGAAAAATGTGATCATTTCATTTATGCGTGAAATGCCTTCAAAATGGCTTTTAAATGGATTTGAAGCATGGAGACGATTATCTCGGGATTGCAATATAACCAAACAAAACTTTTAGTGGATTTCTACTTATTTTATTAAATATTATCCCCTCCAAACAGGACGAGCTTCCATCTGTTATAGTTTTGGAGAAAAATGTGATCATTTCATTTATGCGCGAAATGCCTTAAAAATGGCTTTAAAATGGATTTGGAGCATGGAGACGATTATCTCGGGATTGCAAGATAACCAAACAAAACTTTTAGTGGATTTCTACTTATTTTATTAAATATTATCCCCACCAAACAGGACAAGCTTGCATCTGTTATAGTTTTGGAGAAAAATGTGATCATTTCATTTATGCGCACAATGCCTTTGAAATGGCTTTAAAATAGATTTGGAGCATGGAGACGATTATCTCGGGATTGCAAGATAACCAAACAAAACTTTTAGTGGATTTCTACTTATTTTACCAAATATCATCTCCACCAAACAGGACAAGCTTGCATGTGTTATAGTTTTGGAGAAAAATGTGATCATTTCATTTATGCGCAAAATGCCTTTGAAATGGCTTTAAAATGGATTTGGAGCATGGAGACGATTATCTCAGGATGGCAATATAAACAAACAAAACTTTTAGTAGATTTCTACTTATTTTATTAAATATTATCTCCACCAAACAGGACAAGCTTGCATCTGTTATAGTTTTGGAGAAAAATGTGATCATTTCATTTATGCGCGAAATGCCTTAAAAATGGCTTTAAAATGGATTTGGAGCATGGAGACGATTATCTTGGGATTGCAAGATAACCAAACAAAACTTTTAGTGGATTTCTACTTATTTTATTAAATATCATCTCCACCAAACAGGACAAGCTTGCATGTGTTATAGTTTTGGAGAAAAATGTGATCATTTCATTTATGCGTGAAATGCCTTTGAAATGGCTTTAAAATGGATTTGGAGCATGGAGACGATTATCTCAGGATTGCAATATAAACAAACAAAACTTTTAGTAGGTTTCTACTTATTTTATTAAATATTATCTCCACCAAACAGGACAAGCTTGCATCTGTTATAGTTTTGGAGAAAAATGTGATCATTTCATTTATGCGCGAAATGCCCTTAGGACTCTTAGAAGAGTTAATGCTCTGAGACCATGGGGGCGCTTAGCCCCCTCTCTTCGTCACTGAGGATGATTTCATTTTTCAGGGATTAGAGAGGGTGGTCCTTGTGGTGGACTGCAGGTATGGAGAGCTGTTGTCATCGTATTAGATAGATAAGAATGATTATATGTATTGTAGAAATGTCTCCTATCATGTTCCCTAATTTTTTATTATGTCCACATCCTGGTCCCCATCTTGGACATCATAACAAACGTGCACTTTTTTGTTTAATTTACACATTGTACCATAGGAAAAATGACACTACAGCTACAGAGGTGACCGTCTGATAGCCCAGCTCGACTATCCATCTCTACTGAAGACATTTCTACAATACATATAATCATTCTTATCTATCTAATACGATCACAACAGCTCTCCATACCTGCAGTCCACCACAAGGACCACTCTCTCTAATCCCTGAAAAATGAAATCATCCTCAGTGACGAAGAGAGGGGGCTAAGCGCCCCCCATGGTCTCAGAGCATTGACTCTTCTAAGAGTCCTAAGATTCCTGCTCACTCTGATGGGGTGCAGCTGTGGGACCCTATTTTCAGAGATGATGTCCTCCACCCAACTCTCAAAAAGCTGAAAGGGTCTTCAGTAGAGATGGATAGTCGAGCTGGGCTATCAGACGGTCACCTCTGTAGCTGTAGTGTCATTTTTCCTATGGTCCAATTTGTAAATTAAACAAAAAAGTGCACGTTTGTTATGATTTCCAAGATGGGGACCAGGATGTGGACATAATAAAAAAATAGGGAACATGATAGGAGACATTTCTACAATACATATAATCATTCTTATCTATCTAATACGATGACAACAGCTCTCCATACCTGCAGTCCACCACAAGGACCACCCTCTCTATTCCCTAAAAAGTGAAATCATCCTCAGTGACGAGGAGAGGGGGCTAAGCGCCCCCCATGGTCTCAGAGCATTGACTCTTCTAAGAGTCCTAAGAGTCCTGCTCACACTGATGGGGTGCAGCTGTGGGACCCTATTTTCAGAGATGATGTTCTCCACCCAACTCTCAAAAAGCTGAAAGGGTCTTCAGTAGAGATGGATAGTCGAGCTGGGCTATCAGACGGTCACCTCTGTAGCTGTAGTGTCATTTTTCCTATGGTCCAATGTGTAAATTAAACAAAAAAGTGCACGTTTGTTATGATGTCCAAGATGGGGACCAGGATGTGGACATAATAAAAAATTAGGGAACATGATAGGAGACATTTCTACAATACATATAATCATTCTTATCTATTTAATACGATGACAACAGCTCTCCATACCTGCAGTCCACTACAAGGACCACCCTCTCTAATCCCTGAAAAATGAAATCATCCTCAGTGACGAAGAGAGGGGGCTAAGCGCCCCCCATGGTCTCAGAGCAGTGACTCTTCTAAGAGTCCTAAGAGTCCTGCTCACACTGATGGGGTGCAGCTGTGGGACCCTATTTTCAGAGATGATGTCCTCCACCCAACTCTCAAAAAGCTGAAAGGGTCTTCAGTAGAGATGGATAGTCGAGCTGGGCTATCAGACGGTCACCTCTGTAGCTGTAGTGTCATTTTTCCTATGGTCCAATGTGTAAATTAAACAAAAAAGTGCACGTTTGTTATGATGTCCAAGATGGGGACCAGGATGTGGACATAATAAAAAATTAGGGAACATGATAGGAGACATTTCTACAATACATATAATCATTCTTATCTATCTAATACGATGATAACAGCTCTCCATATCTGCAGTCCACCACAAGGACCACCCTCTCTAATCCCTGAAAAATGAAATCATCCTCAGTGATGAAGAGAGGGGGCTAAGTGCCCCCAATGGTCTCAGAGCATTGACTCTTCTAAGAGTCCTAAGAGTCCTGCTCACACTGATGGGGTGCAGCTGTGGGACCCTATTTTCAGAGATGATGTCCTCCACCCAACTCTCAAAAAGCTGAAAGGGTCTAGGAGTCCTAAGAGTCCTGCTCACACTGATGGGGTGCAGCTGTGGGACCCTATTTTCAGAGATGATGTCCTCCACCCAACTCTCAAAAAGCTGAAAGGGTCTTCAGTAGAGATGCATAGTCGAGCTGGGCTATCAGACGGTCACCTCTGTAGCTGTAGTTTCATTTTCCCTATGGTCCAATGTGTAAATTAAACAAAAAAGTGCACGTTTGTTATGATGTCCAAGATGGGGACCAGGATGTGGACATAATAAAAAATTAGGGAACATGATAGGAGACATTTCTACAATACATATAATCATTCTTATCTATCTAATACGATGACAACAGCTCTCCATACCTGCAGTCCACCACAAGGACCACCCTCTCTAATCCCTGAAAAATGAAATCATCCTCAGTGATGAAGAGAGGGGGCTAAGTGCCCCCAATGGTCTCAGAGCATTGACTCTTCTAAGAGTCCTAAGAGTCCTGCTCACACTGATGGGGTGCAGCTGTGGGACCCTATTTTCAGAGATGATGTCCTCCACCCAACTCTCAAAAAGCTGAAAGGGTCTTCAGTAGAGATGGATAGTCGAGCTGGGCTATCAGACGGTCACCTCTGTAGCTGTAGTGTCATTTTTCCTATGGTCCAATGTGTAAATTAAACAAAAAAGTGCACGTTTGTTATGATGTCCAAGATGGGGACCAGGATGTGGACATAATAAAAAATTAGGGAACATGATAGGAGACATTTCTACAATACATATAATCATTCTTATCTATCTAATACGATGACAACAGCTCTCCATACCTGCAGTCCACCACAAGGACCACCCTCTCTAATCCCTGAAAAATGAAATCATCCTCAGTGACGAAGAGAGGGGGCTAAGCGCCCCCATGGTCTCAGAGCATTAACTCTTCTAAGAGTCCTAAGAGTCCTGCTCACACTGATGGGGTGCAGCTGTGGGACCCTATTTTCAGAGATGATGTCCTCCACCCAACTCTCAAAAAGCTGAAAGGGTCTTCAGTAGAGATGGATAGTCGAGCTGGGCTATCAGACGGTCACCTCTGTAGCTGTAGTGTCATTTTTCCTATGGTCCAATGTGTAAATTAAACAAAAAAGTGCACGTTTGTTATGATGTCCAAGATGGGGACCAGGATGTGGACATAATAAAAAATTAGGGAACATGATAGGAGACATTTCTACAATACATATAATCATTCTTATCTATCTAATACGATGACAACAGCTCTCCATACCTGCAGTCCACCACAAGGACCACCCTCTCTAATCCCTGAAAAATGAAATCATCCTCAGGGACGAAGAGAGGGGGCTAAGCGCCCCCCATGGTTTTAGAGCATTGACTCTTCTAAGAGTCCTAAGAGTCCTGCTCACACTGATGGGGTGCAGCTGTGGGACCCTATTTTCAGAGATGATGTCCTCCACCCAACTCTCAAAAAGCTGAAAGGGTCTTCAGTAGAGATGGATAGTCGAGCTGGGCTATCAGACGGTCACCTCTGTAGCTGTAGTGTCATTTTTCCTATGGTCCAATGTGTAAATTAAACAAAAAAGTGCACGTTTGTTATGATGTCCAAGATGGGGACCAGGATGTGGACATAATAAAAAATTAGGGAACATGATAGGAGACATTTCTACAATACATATAATCATTCTTATCTATCTAATACGATGACAACAGCTCTCCATACCTGCAGTCCACCACAAGGACCACCCTCTCTAATCCCTGAAAAATGAAATCATCCTCAGGGACGAAGAGAGGGGGCTAAGCGCCCCCCATGGTTTTAGAGCATTGACTCTTCTAAGAGTCCTAAGAGTCCTGCTTACACTGATAGGGTGCAGCTGTGGGACCCTATTTTAAGAGATGATGTCCTCCACCCAACTCTCAAAAAGCTGAAAGGGTCTTCAGTAGAGATGGATAGTCGAGCTGGGCTACCAGACGGTCACCTCTGTAGCTGTAGTGTCATTTTTCCTATGGTCCAATGTGTAAATTAAACAAAAAAGTGCACGTTTGTTATGATTTCCAAGATGGGGACCAGGATGTGGACATAATAAAAAAATAGGGAACATGATAGGAGACATTTCTACAATACATATAATCATTCTTATCTATCTAATACGATGACAACAGCTCTCCATAACTGCAGTCCACCACAAGGACCACCCTCACTATTCCCTGAAAAGTGAAATCATCCTCAGTGACGAAGAGAGGGGGCTAAGCGCCCCCCATGGTCTCAAAACATTGACTCTTCTAAGAGTCCTAAGAGTCCTGCTCACACTGATGGGGTGCAGCTGTGGGACCCTATTTTCAGAGATGATGTCCTCCACCCAACTCTCAAAAAGCTGAAAGGGTCTTCAGTAGAGATGGATAGTCGAGCTGGGCTATCAGACGGTCACCTCTGTAGCTGTAGTGTCATTTTTCCTATGGTCCAATGTGTAAATTAAACAAAAAAGTGCACGTTTGTTATGATGTCCAAGATGGGGACCAGGATGTGGACATAATAAAAAATTAGGGAACATGATAGGAGACATTTCTACAATACATATAATCATTCTTATCTATTTAATACGATGACAACAGCTCTCCATACCTGCAGTCCACCACAAGGACCACCCTCTCTAATCCCTGAAAAATGAAATCATCCTCAGTGACGAAGAGAGGGGGCTAAGCGCCCCCCATGGTCTCAGAGCATTGACTCTTCTAAGAGTCCTAAGAGTCCTGCTCACACTGATGGGGTGCAGCTGTGGGACCCTATTTTCAGAGATGATGTCCTCCACCCAACTCTCAAAAAGCTGAAAGGGTCTTCAGTAGAGATGGATTGTCGAGCTGGGCTATCAGACGGTCACCTCTGTAGCTGTAGTGTCATTTTTCCTATGGTCCAATGTGTAAATTAAACAAAAAAGTGCACGTTTGTTATGATGTCCAAGATGGGGACCAGGATGTGGACATAATAAAAAATTAGGGAACATGATAGGAGACATTTCTACAATACATATAATCATTCTTATCTATCTAATACGATGATAACAGCTCTCCATACCTGCAGTCCACCACAAGGACCACCCTCTCTAATCCCTGAAAAATGAAATCATCCTCAGTGACGAAGAGAGGGGGCTAAGTGCCCCCAATGGTCTCAGAGCATTGACTCTTCTAAGAGTCCTAAGAGTCCTGCTCACACTGATGGGGTGCAGCTGTGGGACCC